>NW_009258380.1:320624-322334 GCF_000687185.1 Egretta garzetta
GGTGAGGGGAAAGAGAGAGGAAAAAAAGGGGGGGGAGGGGGGGAGGAGGAGGAGAAAAGAGAAAAAGAAAGAAGAAAAAAGGAAAAAAGAAATAAAAAATAGGAAAAAAAGAGGTTTCTGAGCCTGGCGCAGTCATTGGGTGTAAATATTTTGTAAGTACCCTGTGATGGCTGAGTGTTGGTGGGTTCGGAGCACCTCTTCCTCTCTCCAGATGGCCTTTTAGTGTCTGTGGGTTGTTGCTGTTCTCTCTTCCCTGAGGCATCACCAGTCTTAGATTCTCACTTACCGTTTTGGCAAATGTGCCTTTCAGTAGCTGGCATGAATACCTGATCAGTCTACTTGGGACTTTCTAAGTCGGGCAGAACAATAGCACAGGCATTCCTGAAATGTAGATGAAAATGCTTTTTGGTGCAAAGATTTTGTGCTACAGACAGCATTGGGATGCCAGTAGATAAAGGCCGAGGCACCTTTTACTCTTGCTGTGTTGGTCCCTGGAGTCTGAATCCCCGTTTCCTTCCAGTCTGCATGTGAGCTAGCCAGTTTGCTCTGCGCTGCGTGTCTCCTTACAGCCCACTGCGAACTGACATAAAGGAGGACACGCAGATCAAAAGACACCAGTACATAGAGATGTGGGGAAAACATTACAAGAAGTTCAAGTGCTGCAGTGAAGAGCTCTTAACATCTTCTCCCATCTCTGTTTTTGCTACTGGGCTATTTCCCCTTCCTTCCCAGTGTGATATCAATTTTATCATCCCAGTAACATTAATTTGCCAGATCCACCTCCCTCTGAAAGACTCCTGACAAGAGGGCTGCACTGTGAGCTCCTGTGCTCTATACCTCCCCATCAGATTTTTCGAATATTTTGATGTGGGTTCAGAAGCTGCTTCTGCTCTTTTTATTTCTCAGCATGAAATTCATGGTCCCCAGGGGTAGATTCAGAGTTTAAAGGTAAGTGAAATGCAGCGTCACTGGGTATGCTTCAGGCTCTTCCACATGAAACACAGAAGCACAACAATCCCTTCACCTCCTTCCAAGCATAAGTACAGCCCTGCTTCCTTTGGACAAAGTCATGCAAAAATCAGTAAAATCCTTGGTATAGCCAACCGAGTTGGCTGCTCACCCTTTTGATCTGCGGGCAGTTGGCAGTTGTGTGAGATGTTTTTTAACACTTTCCAATGAAATTGCTTGTAAATTCTGCCCCCTCCAGAGCACCATGGATCCTTTTCAGGAAACAGAGTTTTGAACCAAGGTAATCTAAGAGGTTGCCTACCACAGTCTTGCTTGACATTTTGGCTTCAGGCAAGATGTGTAAGTGGATTGGTGTGCTGTCCCAAAAGTGTATTTTTCTTTTTTTTTTTTTTTTTTTTTCTTGATACGAAACATCTTCTAACCCAAGCTGAAGTTACCTACTGGCACTACAGATGAGTTGTGGGAGTTTGCTTTGTGCTTGGATGCAGGTCCGGGTTCTACTGACAAAACATGCGAGGCTCATGTGTGATAAGAAAACCAACCTCCAATCAGCTTTCATAGACCTCTCGTTATACCTCCCTTTCTGTACTCTTCAGTTCCCTCACCTTTTCTTGATAAGATCTTAAATAGTTTTTTTTAATATAGCTTTTTTTTTTTTTTTTTAATAAGAGGTCTTCCTCAGCTAACGTGCGTCTTTGCAGATGATACCTTGGGCATGTCACATAATAGACCTCTGAGAGG
>NW_009258380.1:322401-351607 GCF_000687185.1 Egretta garzetta
GCAGTACAAGAGGAGCAATTAGACCTCATCTTTCTAGGAAAGGGCTTCACAAGAGGAGGCAGTTCCCAGCTGTCTGTTGTTGTCAAGCTTCAGGAGAAGGCTCTCCATGTGAGCAAGTGCTTCCCATGGGCCAGCTGCAGTGGAAATGTTGCTCCCAAGGCCCAGGTCTCTGGGGTTTTGGTGCAGGCATGTGCAAAGGTCTGCGTGTGGCAAAGGAGGTAGAGGCTGGGTGTGTGAGGCTGTAGGGGGAAGAACGTGGAATTATGGCACCAGAATAGGATGGGAGGGCAGAGAGCATCCTTTTTTGCTCTATCTAGGGGGCACCTGTGGGCTGGCATAGGATTGATACCACTTTGTCCCATGGTCACTGTGGAACTGCAGGGGTACCTAAGCAGGTTCAATCTGAGAGAGCTGCCAGAGCAGATAGCTCTCATTGTGTGCAAGTTACAAGTTACTACAGATCCAAGATTGAGTTCCTAATGCAACACACGTGATCTGGGAAAGAAGGTATCTGAGCAGGGGAAAGGGGATATTCCAGCTAGAGTGGGTATAAAACACCCAAATACCAAAATGGTTTCTTATATCCCTGCACGGGCTGAAGCAGTATTTAATTCGTGCTCTCACAAATGCACAGAGCTCATCAAAGCTGTAAATGCAATCGGTATCTGTAAACTGCCTAGCAAGAAAGGAGGGAAACTGGGGACCCGGGCTCTGCTCTGAAGCTTCAGTGTGTCACCTTGATAAACTGCGGGTATCTCCAGTGTGAGGGAGAGCCTGGAGCAGGGTCCCCTTTGGCAGACAACTCTCTTCAGGCTGGCCAATGCTAACCTGTTGCAGTTAAGGGATGTCTGAAAGGTACAGCTAATTGGAATACCTTCCTGTGTCTTGATGCATGTTAGACTTCTAGCATCAGTAGTATCTTTGCTAAAAGGTGTCTTGGAGAAACCTTAAATAACTTCTTGGCAGAAAATTACATGCCTTTACTCATGTCATGCTTTTCTTCAGTGACTTTGCTTCCAAGATGTTACTCAAGAACTTGGCCCACTGCTTTGCCAGAAAAAAGTTTTGGTTTTCTGCAAAGCTTGTTGGCTGTCCAGCATGAACTTCAGTGAATATGACAAATCTGGGATGCTTTTGCTTCAGTGGACTAAAACATACCTAGATAAATGCTCTTGCACTAGAAACTGTTTTGCTATCTGCAGTCCAGGCAACATGGGGAAACATCCATATAGTCACAATGGGGTCACGTTGTTCCCTCTCTAAAAAACAAAGCTTTTTTTAGAGTATAGGTTTCAACAATTTGTTAGTCACTGTGGTTTTGAAAAAGAACCTGCAATTTTCCTGTTTGTTAGTGCTCTTCCCGTGCTGTAAACAGTGATGCTCGATCAAACATCCTGACACCATTATAATGAGCTGTACCTAATACCTTAATGAAAACATCTGCGTGTAGGCTACAAGGGCGGTAAGAACCAATAGAGACTCATTTTCTGACTGTATCAGCATGTTCAAAACTCTGTAGTTTGTACAGTTCAGCCTGATGGTGCCTGTTCATACCTTTCCCTGTCGTCTTTCTTCTTTTCCTAAATCTGCTCTGGGTATCCAGCACTGGGTATCCAGGTCCATCCATAAGTACTCACGCAGCAGCAGTTCTGCTGCTCGGGGCTGTACCATCAGCAGCGCTGAGGAAATCCAGCAGCCAGCAAAGACTGCGGTGACGCTCGGTGGTTTCTCTGCAAGCACACCCTACGTGCCACGTTGCTCTCTAATCCCCCTCAGCAGACATTTTGATTCCTGTGTCATATGCTTCTGACTTAGGCCATATTTAAGACCTTTCAGCTTCATCTCCTGTTTTTCCAACGAGTAGAGTATTTTTCTTGCGTTCTCTGTGCATCCCTCAAAGGCACTACCATGCACAAGGGCATCAGTCAGCACGCAGTATCTCATGCATGAATTTTCCCAGGTGCTCTTCTAGACCCAGCCAACAAGGGCATTTGTTAACTGAAATGGGATTCCAACCTATGGGATATGGTATCTGTGGAGCTGACTGAGCCTGCAGAAAGCTGACAGGACGTGATTTCTTTCAACTGTGAAGCCTTGAACCATGAAGTTCGCAGCATTGCTCAACACTTCAGAACACTGTCATAATTTGATGGATTAATCGGGGTTACTTAGCAGGGATGCTTACCTGGCAAGACAATTCTCTAGCTTTTGTGCCTCTTGAGTACAAAACTCAAGGCCAATGAGCAGCTGCATCTGACTGAAACAGTACTGTTAAACTTCAGCACCAAGACCTATGTGAGTCTGATGTTTCACACATCATTTTTTTTCTCCTTTGAAGCTACTGCTGTACTTTGTCTTTGTTGAGGTGCACACTTCATTGGCACCTGCATTGTTGCATCTGATGACATTCACACAGCCTTTGGCCCCAGCAGCACTGAGGAAATGTGTGCTTTCTGTCTCTGGTATGTATTTGTTATTAACCGTCCGGTGCATGTCAGCTTTACTGTTTAAAGGGTATTTGTGCTTCAAGCCCTCTGGCGCAAGTTTTGTTGACAGCTTTGAAATCAAACTTTCTGTCCTTCCCCAGTAAGACTTGAAGCTTCCTAAAGCCTGTCCTAGGAGACGGTCAGCTCTCAAGCACAAGACCGAGCACATGTGTGTGCGCCAGTGTCCTGAGACTCCGATGTTCTTTGTCCTCAGGAAAGGTCATTTTCACTAGCCTTTTGCTAGTGAAGCTGGGGCCCTCGTTTGGGTTGGCTGAGAGATGACAAAGACAGGACCCTTATGCCTGCCTCATGCGACACGCTCAGGTCAGACTCGGCGGCTTGTGATTCTTCCTGCACCCCTCTGCGCAGCAGCCTGACGTTTAGGTTTTTCTTCTCCCATCTTGGAGAGAGGTCAAAAGCAAGGTAGCTTGCTGCTTTCTTTCCTGCCTGCCCTGGTTTACGTACTGTGCTCTCTTCTTTTGGCACCTGCCTGGGCAGCTTGTGTTAATACTTTGATTTTAGTTTTCAGCCTTTGATCTCCTCTCCTTTAGCTATTAATTGCCTTATCTCACTCGTCAGTGAGACTGCTTTTCCCCCGAGAGGAGATGCTCTCTTCCTCTGCCCTGTTTTCCTTCATATTAGAGCTACGGCATGTTCACAGTGCCTGAACCTAGCTTGGCAACGTATTTTTCTCTAACTCGTTGCTTACAGCAGAATGCAGCTTCTCAAATGACATTTCATCTGTAAATGGACTCTCTTTTAAATAAAGTCTCATGATGCCTGAATATGACCGTGCCATAGTCGCATCAGGACTGAAGGCAGGCGCGTGTTTTGCAGAATGGCAGGGTTGTATTTCAGATTGGAGTCAGCCAATTAAGCAAACGACACTTCTGCCTCAGATCAAATGCTCAGACTAGAAAATGCTGATCTCCCTCTTCTGTGACCTGCCTGGGCCTGTAAGACAAGCTTAACAGAATCTTATTGCTGGTAACAGGGATCTTCAGAAGCTCTCCAGTGTTGGAAGGCTTGGATCACCCTTTCCCACTTAAGAGCTCCAGCAGACCAGGAATGAGCAATATGGTCTGATTACTGCTTCCAGACTTAGACCTCACACCTGTTTTGATAAACCTGAAAGCAGAGGCTTAGTCTTTTTTCCTAGGCATCTCCCTACAAATTGTGTTCTGTTAATTGAAAATCCTTTTTAATGAACATTCTCAGAGTACCCTTCTTGAATGGCCACTAATAAATGTTTGCTGTATTTTGGCATAGTACCCAGCATAAAATCTCTCTTTAATTGTTTTTGTTTAAACTGTTGCAATGTGGAGTGTTTTACACCTTCCAAGTGTTTTGGTTTTTCCCAGTTTATGTAGCTTGACTATATATATTTTTAACACTTGTTTTTTTCCTTTTTCCCTGCAGTTCTGCTGCAGTCAGTCCTGGAAATATCCTGAACCGTAGATTTCTCTTCTGTGCTAATTCTGTAAATGCCATAAAGTCTTTCTGCTTCCACATGAAGGTTTTCTTAGCCTTCTCTTACCCAGAAAATAAACAATTTCTGTCTGTTGCAGAGAAATTCAGCCTGCTCTCAGCCGTGTTGTTTCAATACAGCTGTCTCTTGGCTTGCTAAATATTCCATGACTAAATGAGAGGCAGTTTTAAAAGTAAAATCTTAATAAATTGAGTACCTCCTCTCTTTCTCATAACAAAATAAAACCCCTTTGATCCCCAACACATACAGCTCGTACCAGCCTCACTGCTGCTGAATATTAGCAGCACGGTGCAAAGAAATCTCATTTTTCTGAGTTACAGGTGGTCTTCACTTGCATCCTGCTGGATCTCCACTGGATGTCCAACCCTGCTGGATGTCTGCGATGCTGCACATGGGAAGCCCCAACCTTCTGGCAGCTCCACCTTGCTCCAGAGCTGGGGGCAGCTTTTGAACTGGAAGCAGTGGGTGCTGATACCATGATGCCTGGGCTGATTTGCCCCAGGGCTTGTACCACTGCGCTGATGTGACCCACCAGGCTTTGGAGGGTGCCAGCCCAGCACCTCCCATGGACAGGGGTCAGCTGGAGTCAGAGCCAGTTTGGGAGTGAGTACAGGCAACCACTGAGTGCTCCCAAAGAAGCAGTAACCCCAAACACAGCGCTTTCTGTAGCTAACATTTTTCCTTTGCAGACCCCCATTTTTCAAGCCCATCCTGCTGCACAGGGTGATGTGCCTTATTCTGAGTAAAGATGGGTCTGGCCGCTCCTGGGAGGATGAGCTGTACTGCCCTGCACCCCTCTGACTCAGGGTCAGGCTGGCAACCCCTCCTGAACCTCGCCAGATCCTCAGTTGCTCTGAAATCTCCAGATGAGAATAGATGCAGGGGTGTTCTTTCATTTCTCGTTGTCAAAAAGATTGCAAGACCATTTTTTCTGCAGATGAATGTGAACTTGCTCTAACTATCCAAGCCTTTTCCATCTTCATATTAAATTACTTCAGCATATTTCTACATGGGGATACGCCAAGTGCAGCATACAGGAAAGTTAATAATGGAAAAGCAAGGTTAAAAGTAAATCTGGAGTTTTAAAATTCATTCATATTAATAATGCAAACTGCTACTTTTTAAAATTCCTTGCTATGTTTTTACAGCGCTATTTCAAAAATCTCTCCATAAGGAAGGCTAAAAATCAAATACAGCTCATAACTTTTTAAGTTGCTTGTGATTTTAATGAAGAAGCTGCTGGCGTCCATTGGCTCAGTGATTCACCCGAAGATTTTTAGGAGCATGGGAATAAATCAAGGAAAGATCATGTATTTCCTTTTGTCTTTCTGTTGCTTGAGACACCACTACAACACACTGCGACACTCAGTGAGGCTTCTCTGCTGATGGCTTGTGACTGCGCTGCCAACTCAAAATGCTGTCCTAGCATGAGGTTTAAGAGAACCAATTTGGTTCTTCTCAGCCTCTGCTTTGAGTTTTGAGGTTTATGTGAGAATATTTTCTAAGGCCTGGAAGGCTGGATGTTTTCTCTCTTTCTATCTAAAAGTTGGTTAAATTTCCCATGGAATTACCTGACGTAAAAGGCCTGAAGAGACAGAAGTCTCTGAATATTTGGGAACTGTCAAGCCCTGACATGGTGTTGGATGCTCAGATAGGTAGGTAGGAAGCTGTCAGCACACAAAGATTTCTCTTTGTGAGTTTTCATACTGCTAGCACTGCTCAAAAGTTGTTCTTCATTTAGCAGTACTTAGTGGACTCATAGAGCCTTAGATATGGGGCAATTTGGCAGATTAACATTGACTTAGAGCAGTTTAACAGTTCTTAGGAGCAGTATTTTCACTGAGCTGGAAATACTTAGTTGGCAAAGTGTATGTGGAAGAAAGGAAAACATTCTTAATATCATTAAGATGCACTTGATTAAAAATAAGTAGAAAAGGCTTGGCAAACTGAGTTTGCCTCTTCTAAACAGGTAGGGCCTTCTTCTCAGCCACCTCTGCAGGGGCAGGCCTGTGGCACAGCGGCTCACATGGACAGATCAGGGAGCTGGCCTTTTTCCTGATGACCAACTCTAAAAAGCACTGAACCCCACTTTGTTTGAGCCCCTTCTGGCTGAAGACCATGGGCAGCAAACAAGAAGCACCAGGTGGAGGCAATGCCTCCCCCCAGGACCACACCAGCCTCTCAGCCCCTTAATGGACCCAGCTGGTCTCATCTGGGGTCTCTCCCCAACCCTGACCGTGCCCCAGGAGCCCCAGTTCAGCCCAGTCTGGGTCGCTGCCTGTCCTGTGAGAATAGCTGGTTTTTGCTGCTGTGGGTCATGTAGGTATGTGTGTGCGTGCTGTCTCACTGGGTGCTTGGGTCTGTGCTGGGGCTAGTCCCAACATGGGGGGCAAAACCTGACCAGGTACACTGTAATTTGAGGCTTGTGCTGGGGTTTGGGCTGCTCTGACTACAAGTCCGGTGCTAGCCTGCTTCTTGCTCTGTTACACCTACCCTGTGTATGCCTGCATGGTGGTGGCTACGTAGGAGCTGTCTGTTCTTCTGAAAACTGTGTGCTGCTAAGGCTGAAACAGCAAGCAAGCGTTGTGCTGCTGGTGGCCAAGACTAGCTGAGTTCATGAGTTCTCTCAGGGAGGTCTCTGTGGATAAAATCTAACAGGGTAAATGGGTCTGCAAGACCTCAGTCTGCTTTGCATTTCCTTTGTAACTTAAGGAGATCTTAACTTGATGCCTTACTTTTCGATGGTGACCAAGCTGTCTTGGCCCTGGAGCTGGTTGTTCTTAGGCACCCCAGGTACTGGCCATGGCAGGAGTGCAGGCTTTCACAGAATCACACAGAATCACAGAATCGCAAGGGTTGGAAGGGACCTCGGGAGATCATCTAGTCCAAGCCCCCTGCTCAAGCAGGCTCTCCTAGAGCATGCTACACAGGACTTCATCCAGGCGGGCCTTGAATATCTCCAGAGAAGGAGACTCCACAACCTCCCTGGGCAGCCTGTTCCAGTGCTCTGTCACCCTCGAAGTAAAAAAGTTTTTCCTCATATTCAACTGAAACCTCTTATGTTTCAGTTTGCACCCATTGCCCCTAGTCCTGTCGCAGGACACCACTGCAAACAGACTGCTTCCGCCCTCATGACTTCCGCCCTTAAGATATTTGTACGTGTTGATAAGGTCCCCTCTCAGTCTTCTCTTCTTCAGGCTGAACAAGCCCAGCTCTCTCAGCCTTTCCTCGTAGGGGAGATGCTGCAGTCCCTTTATCATCCTAGTTGCCCTCCTCGGGACTCTTTCTAGGAGTTCCTCATCTTTCTTGAACTGGGGAGCCCAGAACAGCTTGCTGTTTGGTTTCCACAACGTTAGCAGGGTGAACTGAACAATTTAAAAGGAAAGAGGATAGTTTCCTCATTTAGGGGTGCTGGTAACTCTGGGAGCCCTTTCTAGCCTTGTATTTGCCATCCACTTCCCCAGTGGGAAGCCTGAAGGAGTAGAAGTAATCTGTTTCCTACTGTTTAGCTGTATTTATTTTCCACTGCCTGCCTGTCTGCCTGCAGCACTACTAATGTTCCCAAAGCACCTGAAGTCATTTATTTTCTACCTCTGCCTATGACAGTGGTATTGCACCCTAGAAGGTTTTGCCCGAAGCCTTAAGGGCTTTACTGGGGTTGCTCTAGGCATGTGAGAAAATAAATAGACTTAGGAACATTATGTGTTAAATCCACAGTGGGTGTCTAGACTGCCAAGGTTTGTGTATGTTTTCACTTTTAATAAGTGTACATAGATATATTACTAAGTATTTGGTAGACAAACATACTGTAGATGCTGCAAACTTGCTGTTCATATGGTCCTCTCAGGAGCCATTTGAACAGCATCAGCTTCCCTTTATAAACGCTGTAACATTTCTTTAAAAACTTAAATTACTTTTGATGGTCTCCATTTAATTAGGAAAATCTTGGCTATGCTTGTCTTGTTTTATGAGCTTTCCTGGGTCATCCAAAGTCCTCTGTGAATATGGAGGATGCTCTGTCATTGCTGGGGTTGTTCAGGTCTTATTGCTCTGAACCAGGCTGCGCATGCACAGACCAAGTTTCAGGGTTTTGGGAGAGATCAGCTGAGGAAAGGAGCCAGTCAGCTGCCTGCTTTGAAGAATGATGAGGTTTGGCATGATTAAATGGCTACAGGCTCAAAAATAACAAGACTTTCATTCTTCTCGGTGATTATAAATGGCTGAGAATCAAAATGGGTCCATTTATTTCCACAACTGGCTGCTTAAGAAGTGCCTGGTTCATGCTTTGAATAACTTGTGTCTTCCTCTCCTTCATGCCCTTAGCTTCTGATGTTCTTTTGCAGACATACCTGCACATACTTCTCATTTCTGTCAGCTGTGTTTCCTTACCCCAGGTGGTGTGACTAATTTGACCTCTAGATCTTCACTGGCAGCTAGCTTGACTGCTGGCTCAGTCAAATAATAAATAAATAAATAAATAAATAAGGTGCCGGCTTCAAGATGGGGCTGGTTAGCAGGGCTGCTCTCTGCAGTTTATAGCCAGTCTGGCCTTTAATGGTGAGCCTGCAACCACAGAAGACCTGAGGAAGGGACATGTGAGGGTAAGCCAAGCCTGTTTTGCTCTTATTTCACTTGGGTGCTTTCCCTCTTTCCCCTGTATCTTGCTAGCAAAGGCGCCTGCTGCTTGTCTGACAATTGGCTAAGACTCAAGCTGGAAAAAAGCTCACCAGATATTTAAACCTTCTGTAATTTGAGCTCCTGTGTAGCTTCCCTACTTAACACAGGGGAGACAAATCCTCTTACCTGACTGTCAAATAAGCCCAGCGGTGAGGCTGGAAATGAGCTGTGCGTGACCATCCGGTCTCTATAGGAGCTCCTGGGAGCGTGCTTGGCCCTCTCCTGCCTTACAGGTGTTGCCTGGAGCTTTATGGGGACCTCTGGGGTCATCCTGGGTGCTGTGGCACAGAAGAAGTCCACCTCTGCTCGGTAAAGTCACCTGAGGTGACAAAAGTGGTTTGGGCAATTGATACAGCTTGAAGTTACAGATGAAAAGGGGAACTTCTCATCAAATAATTCAACTTTTCCTGTAATGCTGCTTCCCACAGGCTTGCTCTTCAAAAAAAATCTGTTGGCCTGTGCTCACAGGGTCATAGAAAAACCTCTCTGCCTATTGAGGAGGGGGTGGAGGGGGAGGAGAAACTAAAAAGAAATGTCTGTCTTTTTTTCTGAAATTGAAAGACATTAAGTTTTCTAGAACATCATGTCAATCTGGTCTTGCTTATAGAGCAAGCTCAGTGCTACGTATAAACACAGATATTAGGGAAAAAATTTAATGCAAACCAATGTCTTATTCCTGTGCAAGCTGGAATGGCTGCAAAATAAATATAAAACATCCAGTTTCTATTTAACACATTACAAGAAGCCATAAAAAAATAAGATTTCTTTTCCCTTTTACTGAAGTTTACTCAAAAAGCTATGAAATTAAAAAAAAAAAAAGCTGATTCTTATGAATCTTCCTTCCTGGGGTTTTATAAATATCTTGGGTTATTTTGTTTTGGACTGCGTTTGACATTCATGCAGCCCAATGCAGAAGGTAAGTATAAGATGAGTAGCTCTGAAATGTCTCTTTGGAACATTTTGGAGGCTTCAGAGCAGGCTCTGTGCTGAGGCATATTTGCCATTAGGGCACCTATCTTACCTTTCTTAAAAATTAAAATTGAAACATAAAAAATGTTATGTGAGCTCCCCCAGCTCACGGTCCAAACACTGCTGTTTGTTAGCAGTGTGGGCTTTAAAAAAATGCACCTTGTCAGGAGGTGAGGGAAAGCACTCCATGAACTTTGCAGCCCCTCTGTTGAGGCTGCATCTGAACCAGCTGCTCCCCCAGGTCCTGCCGAGGCATCGTGCAGGTAGGGCTTGTAGTGTTTGATGCCAGGAAAAAGCAGATTTCTCTAACAAGAAGGGTGGTGGTGAGAGATTTCAAAGCTCTGGGTTGCTCTCCCTGAGTGAGATAACTAGCTGCAAGGCAGCCAGGCATCCGGTAGTACAAGTCACTTGGGCAGTATTTCAGAATTTGCCAAAACCGGGCATTTATCTGCTATTTAGTCAGCTCTCATCAGGATAGCAACTAATTGAAGCCAAAGGGACCACTCGTGGTGCAAGATACCAGGCAATGTGAGTAATGATAATACTATTTGGCCTTTAATTAGTCATTTACAGTTCATTTCTGAGCTAGAGAGCTCAAGTTGGATTCACCGCTCCTGCATACCGGTTCCTTGTGGATTAATTTGTGGCTCCCACGAAAGGTATGAAGGGCTGGTGAGTGTGGAGCTGCTGATATCTGCAGGTGTTTGCACCACTCTCCTACCCCTTCCATTCATCACCAGAGAAATCAGGATTTTTCAACCCCCTTGTTGCAAAATATCTGCGGTCTCTCAGGTGTCTTAAATAAATCTTGCTGATTTCTCTCCGTGCCTGCTAAATTACAGCAGCTTTGCTGCAAGATAACAAGCCTGGCTACCTCCCAGCGGGTTTCTTTGCTGGTTGCCCAGCTGTTAACCTGACCAGGAAAGTGCTATGGGTTTCTGTCACAACATAGGGGTTTTTTCCCCTGATCTCATCCCTTGTGTTCCTGTAAATATATTTGATTAGGGTGGAACACCTGAAGTCTGTGGGAATTAAAATTCTTTATTGTTGTCCATTAACATCTATGCAGGGAGACTGGTTCTCAACAGGGCTGGATAGTATGTTTTGGGGTTGTTTTTTTCCTTACTGGTCTGCTGGGTTTGTTTCTTTTAGGAATATGTCTTCCTGGAAACTTTCTTTTTTTGTTTTTTTTATTTTTGGTCCTCCTGCTGTTGTCTCTGTACTTCAACAGGTAGACTGACTGCTGTGGTGATTGTTGCTGGAAAATGTTGGATGGGCAGATAAGATTAGCCATAAGTTTCAGTGCACCCTTAGCATGTGTCCTTTGAGGCCTGGGGTCTTTCCTGGGATCCTGTGCCCTGGCTATTGTGATTTGATGTGGGTTGCTGCCTCTGCTCATTAGATTTGACATTGCTATGAATTTAGAGAGGTGGTTTACTGTTAATCAGCTTCTCTGTTAATCTCACACATGTCCCCTGCTGTGTAAAAGCTCCCCATGAACTTATTCTATAGTGTCTTCTTGGCTTTGTCTCCTTATTTCTGTTTGTGCTCGGCGTGAGCAATTATATGTATTGCAGTGAGTAACATATAATTCGCTGAATCCTGCCAAGAAAAAAGTCTCCTATGCTTCATAGTTTGGTTTTGGGGGTTTTTCTGGTTTTGTTGTTTTGTTTTGTTGATTTTTTTTTTTTTTTTTATAGGCTGGCTTCTGTCGTATCAGTTCTTGTCTGTTCTTGGAAATGAATCCTTTGCTGAAAATGTTTTTCACTAATATATTTTATTGTACCAGTACTGAAAGCTGGTCTCATCTTGACAAAGGTACACATGTTTCAGCAGTGCTCCCTTTAGAAAATGTGACTAGGACTGAAGAATCCAGTTTGGTACATTTGGTCTTCTGCATTGCTACTAATGAATCGTCAATGGAACATGCTCTTGTTTGAGTTTTAAGGGGGCACAGCTTCAAAGGAAAGCTGCTGCCACACAGACAGTGAAATCTAGAGCTGAGTATCCTGCGAAAGGCAGTGGATGCTTATTGCCTGGAGGGGGTTGGCAATGTTGAGATTAAGCACAACAGCAGCAATCAACTTGAATAGATTGCTATGAGGTCTCCTTGTTCCTACCAAAGGGGTTCTCAAACAGAGCCTACAATGTGGACTACCAGACCTAAGGGTGGGAGGGAGGCTGCTGAGGGGAGATGAGCGAAGCAAAAGGGTGTGGATTTTTGGGATTTCTGAGACGGAAACACCTAAATTTAGATCCTGTCTAGAGGCCTTACCCTGCAAAAATCGCCACGGTACTGGGTTTAGGTCCTCACCCAGCTCCAATTTGTTTATGAAACTGGAATGCTTAGCTTCCCTCAGTCACCAGCTCCTGCAGTCTAAAGCTGCTGAGGAGTTTCATAAGGATGTGTGATAAGCTAGTGCTATCTCTGTTAAAAGGGGGATGAAAACGAACCACAAGTAGTCATATACTTTATCAACTAGCAGATTGGAGCTGAAAAAAAAAAATATGCCTACCTGTCCTCAGCAGGTTCCTGTTTGCTGGAGTTATTGAGACTCTTGACTGAAACATACACCTGAATACACAAGATTTTATGTTGCTGCTTAATATGGGTGAAGCAGAGAATTTAAAAATCCATCCTTTTGAGGAGCAAATATTTTCAGCCCTTCACTCTTTCTCTCTTCTGCCTTTTCGCTCTGTTCTCCAAGCTCTGAAAGCTTTTAATTTCTCTGCAATTGACTGTCACCCCTGAGGACATGACTCATCAGTGAAGGGATGGACACGAAGTCTGTTCTTCGGTTTTCTTTATAGGGACACATCTGTCCTGAGGCAGTTCTGCTTTTTAAGTAGCAGGGGGCTTTAGTGAGTAGAAGAAAGGTGTTTTTGACTCGGAATAATAAAAAGTATCTAGTAAAGGCTTCTAAGAAAAATGGTCCCCTAAATTCCTTCAATTGTGGTTAATGGGGCTTTGTGCCAGTGAGCATCCAAAGGTAGAGTTTGGTCTGTGGAGGCAGCACAAAAAGGTGCAGGTGTCCTGGAGGGCCGCCTTTCCCTCTGTTGCTCTGAGCTTGGAAGGGTCACTTCTCTGCTTTTGAGCACACTTCCAGAAAGAGATAGATGGGTCTTATTTACACCACAAATAAAACCGGGGGGTGTATCTGGGCTCTGACACAGAGGTCTACGGAGAGCTCCCAGCAGCAGCTTTCTCTGTGCAGCCACTTACTCTTTCCTTTGTCGCTTAGGTTGTTCCCACTACCACGGTGTCAGGATGCCCCACGGAGTTTTGCAACTTGAATTAGCTCATGCTGGCTAACTTACCTGAAGGCTCTGAGGCACGGGTGTTTGTGATTTACCCCAGGTGTTCAACACCACTGGGAACCAAGTCACAAAATTTTGCTTCTGGACAGATACAAATACCTTTGAAGTTCTTGGTCTTGCCTTTGAAAAGGCAGTATCTGTGTTGAGCTAGCTGGCAATACTGATATACGTATTTATTTTTTAAATTCTAGTGTGGTCATCCCTGGCTTTAGAGTCTCTGTTCAACCCCAAGGAAAGCACAAAACCTTTTTTTCCAAATAAATCAGCTCAACCGATTGACAAGGAGTGCTATGTCACAGGAGGAATGCGTGTTCTGGTCCTAGAGAATTTACAGCTGGCATGATGGGTGCAGTTTGAAGAGTGTTAATGAAGTGAACGTTCTCAGACTGGAGAACAACCATGAGGCAGCTGCATGATCCAGAGATTTCTCTGGTTTTCAAACCTAGGAAGGAGCATACCAATCTAGAAGCACCTTGCACATGTGGAGTTGAGATCAGCATGACTGATCACGCGTAATTGATATACTAAAGCTGTAGTACTGATTCTTAGTCAAAAATGGGCTTTTTTGGGTGATGGTGTGTGGAGCAGTGAAGCATTTTGAAATGCCCCTGACCTTCGGATGACTCTGCTGACTGGTATGTACGAGAGAGGTTGGGTAAGAGTCCTGTGGAAGGGAAAGCTGCTCAGAGCCACTTCCTCTCGATCTTGCCGAGTGGGGTGAGTAGTTTTCATCTTTAAACAGAACAGCTTTCTGTCTGTCTGCTGTTTTAGGGCATCCTGGGAAGATATTTTATGATGTTCATGAGTGAGTTCAGCAAAAGCATATAATGTTTCTCAAACTCTTTCACTACCATTGAGGGAACTTCTGGGATTTTGGTTTTTTTTATTAAAGATGACTACAGGTGTGTAGGAACCTAACTTCATAAACCCGTGAAGCAAATGAATGCATTTCTTCCAATTTCCTATGGCTTTAATCTCAATAGGCTTTGATAATATAAGAACAGGGAAAGGACAGCTTGTTGTGATAGACAGTTTAATCTTACCTGCCTGCTGGTAAGACACACTGGCCGATCTAGAGAACTGCAAAGTATAAATTGCCTTTTTAATACTGATAAACAGTAAGGGGGGAGAGGAACTTAAGGAAATACTACATCTTAATTGTAGTTTTCTGCTGGGATCAACAAATCTGGTTCATCCTTGAACTTCTGCTGTTTACTAAGCCTCTCAGCCCCACAATAATTATTTCCTTAACCCTTAGTAGGTTGGTGACATAATCTGTGGCACAGCAGTAATTGTATAACAGCCTGATGATGGACTTTTTTGTTCGTGCTTATTATATGACCAAAACAATCAGCCAGCTAAGCATCTGTCTGATTCTTGTGTGACTTTGTAAGCAAGCTCATAATCTAAATGATGTCTTAATACAAAGAGGGGGAGGTTGGATAATTCCCCTAGTCCCTTACAAAAGAGTAAGATGCATTCCCTGTTACTTCAACCTCTTTGGCCTCTTTGGCTGCACAGAAAAGGGGAAGATTGAAAAATACGTAACTTGACTTAGTCACAGAACTGTAGGGCTGGCAGCAACACTTCAAGAGTTTGTCACACCCAGCCCTTCGTTTGGTCCTGGGAAGAGACAGGACCCTTTCAAGAACTTCTTACTGCGTCTTACCTCTCTATCATAAGGCAGGGCTGGCTCTTACCAGATTTCCAAGCTCATCTGACCTAAGAGAGATTAAAAGTCCTATAACCCGTCAGCTGATGACTAAGCAACCTACAGGTGCCACAGCTTGGAAACACAAGGATTGATATTGTTTGAGAAGATCTAACATGGGAACACAGGATGAAATTGAGTCTAGGCTGAATATCAGGTCAGTATTTCCCAGCAATGAAGTCTAACAGACTGCAGAACATTTCTGGGAAAACAGCAGCAGAAACGCTGTTATGTATGGTATCTGTGTGAGTGTTTAAAAAACCAAAAACTTGCATATGGCCCTATAAAGGGCTGTACTATGTGTTAGGAATGAAAAGGCATTACCTTGGCAACACACACCAGCCAGACCTAGGTGAAGCTGGCTGTGATGGGAGCCACTTGCTGCAGGAGCAGCTTGCTTCCATATCTGGGCAGCAGATTACCTGTTAGCTAATTGATTGCAGTCCAAGGAAGGGTCTAAGACTATTTCACAAAGATAGATATTATTGCTAGTTTATCCCAGAGGAGGCTGAATGTCTTGGGAACTCAAGAGGTAATTTGGTAACCTCTCCATCTCCCAGACCTTGCTCTGACCTTTAGGCGTGCTGACCCTGATCCACCTGTGTCACTGCTGATGTCACCTCAGTTCAGCCTGATTTCAGTGTGTTGCACTGAAGTCCCCTCGTACCGAATCAAGCCTGCCAAGTCCAGAGTTGTAGCCTGCTCTGACAAAGGGGATCTATTGCATTTGCCTATTAAACCTTGGTTTAGATGGCTTATTTTTCCATCTGCTCCGAGATCCCAAATCCTGAAGCACTTAAAAGAGCAGGCTCAGTTACCTACCCCATAGGAGCAGGGCAGTGTCAGAGGCACGTTTTCGTGCTTGGTGTGGATGTCTCTGCCTGGCACATGGCAAGCACCAGGAAATGGTGTGGAAGCTCAGCCTTTTGACCAACAAGGAATGGGCAGAGTTTTGCTGTCATGCCTGGGGAAAAATGATCCCTTCAGAGGAATGGGATCTGCTATCATCATCGTGTCAGGTGGAAGGGGTGATGTTAGCATCTGAACTGCTTTCTGTAATGCCTGCATGGGTCACTGGTAGCTCCCCAATTAGCTTACTGCTGAGAGATGGGAAAGGATGACTGGCCTCTGTGTTTTAAGTGCAGCCTGTATCTACCTTCTGCAATTGTTTTCTGTGAGCCTGGGAGGGCAGGAATTGGAGGGCATCCCTTTCAAAGAGCAAAAAGGGGTTCATTTGGCTTTACTCGGTATGCTGGTATGCTTAAGAGGTTGAATAAACTTAAATATCCCCTTCAATTTTGTTAGGAGAAATCCCATTTGCACGTTACACTGTTATAAGCAGAGACAATGGGACAAACATTGGTATCCTGCTAATTATGGGCATGTTAATGATATATATTTCTGCACTCAAATAACATTGCAAGTCTATTTCCTGTCTTAATTTTGTGCTGTGCTGCTTGAAATGTTAATGAAGCCAGAATTCTCAAAGGTCATCCTCTGAATGCATCGGCTTTTTTCCTGTTTTGTTTCAGAACAATTTAAATGAGGGTTTGTTCCTAATGTTGCTAACAATGTTAACTTTCCTGTTTAATTAATGAAGGTGTGGGACCATGTCTTTGCCTTGGTCAGCCAGTTAAATGAGAAAAGCTCTGCCTTCTCCTTTTAAAACATTCCTTGGAATTTTCCTTCCATGATGTGTATCCTGCCTCTCCTCTTTCCCCCAGCAGCCCCTACTTCTTTCTCTTCATGGGTTGTATGAAAGAATGGTTAAAAAACCCCAACCAACCACCAACAGAAAAGTGCAAATTTAGCAGAACTGAGCATTGCATTTTCTGAGGAGCCATTTATCATCCTCAGAAAGTTTTGATTCTTCACAAATAATAAAGAAAAGGACTGGTAATTGCTGTTTTCAGCTAATTGACAGAATTGTGTCGTGAAAGAGGGAGAATTTCTGCATTGCTTTTGCTGATGACACTTGAAGGTTGTTTTAAACTTTCCATTGCTACTAAATTAAGAGATTGTCCCCTGTCTGTGCTCATCATTAATCCAGTAGGTGGGTTTTTAATTTGTTCTTAATACTATTATATGACAGGGAAGTGGCAAGCATAAAGGATGTTTCCATCAACTCCGTTTGTGTGATAAAGCTCTATGGGTTTGTAATACTCATCTCAATATTGCAAGGTAGTGCCTGATTCAGCTCCCACTTTGCAGCCTTTCTACTGATATCACTGGAAAGTAGGTGGAGGCTCTTGAGTATTGGGTGCCTTAATGCATAACGCTCCATACAGCTTCCTAGGTGTCTCTAACACCTTCTGTCCTGGGCCTGAGCTGTTCAACAGTTGATAAACACGCAAACCTGCTTTGCCTTTCTTGTTCAGTTTCCCAGTTAGTTGTTGGTAGAGTTCTGTGAAGCTGAAAGCTGACGCCAGCAGCTGTGTGCTGAGAGGAGTGCAAGGCTTGTGAGGTACCCAGAGGGGTCTGAGGAGGTTTCTGGGTTCCAGAAGCCCTTGGGTTGTGTGTCTGGAGGGACCAGGCAGCAGCAAGACTACCAGCTGCTGGAGGAGACCAAGATGCTGGGGGACTGTGTCTTCACCAGCTATGTCCTCTGCACACCCTGCGGTACTGGCACATGCTGGGACTGATACAGTTACCCAGACAGAGCTCCCAAGGGAACATGCAGCCTTCCAGGTCTTCAGCTGCAGGATGTGCCAGGGGTTTTTACTGGAGTCTGGGGGCAGTAGAGAGAACTACTGTGGGAGGTGCACCCAGGTAGGACAACTGCTCAGCTTGGTGGCTTGAGCTTCAGGAGGAAGTGGACAGGCTGAGGAGCATCTGGGAGCCTGAGAAGGAGATTGACTGGCAAACCATATGCTGCCCTCTCTGAAACAGAAATGTCAGCTAGGTAGAACACATGGCAAGGGGGGTCCTCCACCCTCTCCTTACTAGGCAGAAGGTAGTGACTTGAGGGATAGAGGTGAATGGATACAAGTCTCTGCTTAGCGCAGTGGGAGAAGCTTCTCCTTGTCTACACTGTCTTCCCAGGTGCCCTTATATGATAGGTAACAGGCTCTGGAATTGAAAGGACAGGAACATGATGAGGTGGATGATGATGTCTCTATACTAGAGGAGTCACTGAGACCAGATCAGCCTATCCCCTGCTTCATGACCACCTCCATGAAGAAAAAATTATGGGTTATTTTCATATGTGGCTCCTTTCTGAGGGGAACAGGGGGCCCAATCTGTCAACCAGACCCACCTTTTAGGGAAGTTTGATGCTTCCCCGGGGCTTGGGTTAAAGATGTTGCCAGGAAGTTTCCTAGCCTGGTATGTCCTTCAGATTATTATCTGTTATTGTTTTTTTTCATGTGGGTACCAATGAAATTGTGAATAGTAGTCCAAGGGAGATCAAAAGAGGCTTCAGGGCCTTGGGGAGATTGGTAAAGGGATCAGGAGTGCAGCTGGTATTCTCCTCTATCCTCCCAGTTGTAGGGAATGACATCAAAAGAAGCAGGCAGACCCAGCTTATCCATACCTGCCTCCAAGGCTGGTGTAACTGGCAGAATCTGGAAGGTTTTGATCATGCTTATGATCATAGTATATGCAACACCAGACCTGCTGGGGTGTGACAGGATTCACCTTTCTCAATGGGGGAAAAGTTAGTGAGGCAGATTGAAGGAGCTTTAAACTAGATTCCGAGGGGGAAAGGGCTAAAATCAGGCTTACTAGTGGTAAGATATGGGATGACATAATGGTGTTTGAGGGATGGTGTTCTAGTGAGGGCTTTCGCTCTGCTCCATGATGTACTGAGTACACTGGAGCACGTTTGAAATGTTTATTCTCTAATGCACATGGTATGAGGAATAAACAAGAAGGGCTTGAAGTTTTGGCTCTGTCCCAGAGCTACATCATCATTGTTGTAAGTGAGACTTGGTGGGAAAAGTCCTGTGACTGGAGTGCTCTGATGGACAGTTATAGGTCCTCAGGAGAAATAGGCATGCGAGGCAGAGGGGTAACACTGTACATAAAGGAGGGGTTGGACTGTACAGCACTTGTGGTTGGGGGCAACATGGTTAAGAGCCTCTGGGTAAGGATTAGGGGAAAATCTAATAAAGTGGATGCTGTTGTGGGAGTCTACTATTTATCGTCCAGCCAGGATGATGACACAGATATATTATTCTATAAGGAATTAAGGGAAATCTGTAGATCAGTCACCCTGGTCCTTATAGGAGACTTCAGTTGCTCAGATTCTAACTGGGACTACCAGACAGCAGAAGTGAACAAGGAACAAGTCCAGGAAATTCCCGAAGCATGTTGAGGATAACTTTTTTATCTAAGTACTAAGGGAGCCAACTAGGAAAGGTGGCCTCCTAAACCTGTCTTTTTTCAATAGAGATGGTCTCATGGGTGAAATGATGATTGGTGGCTATCTTGGCCGCAGTTATCATTAAGTGGTTGATTTTAAAATCTATATGAGAAAAATATGTCAGCATACCTTCTACCTGGGTTTTGTAAGAGCAGACTTTAGGCTGTTTGAAGAGCTAGTTAGTAAGGTCCCCTGAGAATCTGCTTTCAAGGGTAGAGTGGGGTCCATAAATGCTGGTTGCTTAAGAGCCCTTTTTTTTTAAGAGTGCAGGAACAGGCAACTGCAATGTGCCAGAAGTCAAGCAAGCAATCAAGGCTAGCTTGGCTGAACAGGGATCTCCCTCTGAAACTTAGGTGGAAAATGAAAATGTATGGACTTTGGAAGCAATGTCAGGCTACACAGGAGGACTACAGAGATGCTGTTCACTGCTCTAGGGAGAAAATTTGTATGGCCAAAGCTCAACTGGAGTTGAAGCTTGCCAATACCATGGCAAATAACAAAAAAACCTTTCTAGGGTATGTTAACAGCAAAAGGAGCACTAAAGAAAACATTGGTCTGTTACTTGATGAGGGTTGGTCACCTCACAAATAGGGATGAAAATAAACTAGAAATATTTAATGCCTTCTTTGCCTTAGTCTTTAGCACCAGTGATGGAACCTGGGACCCCTAGAGCCATGGGTTGGAGGACTGCAACTGTGGGAGAGTGATAAGCTCCAGGTTGATTTTGAACTGGTACAGGATTTGGTGCTGCAAGTGAATGCACATAAGTCTATGGGACCCAATAGGATTCATCCCAGGGTACTGGAAGAGTTGGCCAATGTTGTTGGGAAACCTCTATGTTACTTACAAACGGTCTTGAGAATCTGGAGAGGTCCTAGTTGACTGGGAACTAGCAAACATTATTCCAATTTTCAAGAAGGGCAAGAAAGGTGACCCTGGTAATTATAGGCCTGTCAGTCTCACTTTGGTGCCTGGTAAAATTATGGAGATGATTATTCCGGGAGTTATTGAAAACACCACTTGAAAGACAACGCAGTCATCTGTCAAAACCAACATGGGTTCATGAAGGGAAAGTCATGCCTTACTGACTTAATATCCTTTTATATGACAAGGTTATCTTCTTAGTGGACAAAAGGAAGGCAGTGGATGTAATTTTTTTCTTTTCTATTTTTAGCAAAGCTTTTGATACTGTCTCTCACAATATCCTTCTGGACAAAATGTCCAGCATACAGCTAGACATGTACACAATATGATAGCTGAAGAGCTGAGTTCAAAGAACTGGGCTCAAAGAGTTGTAGTAAATGGGGTAACATCTGTCTGGCAGCCAGTCACTAGTGGTGTTTCCCAGGGCTCCATTTTAGGGTCATTTTTCTTTAATGTTTTTATCGGTGATCTGGACACAGGAGATGAGGGCCCAGTACATAAGTTTGCTGGTAATATTAAATTAGGAGGAGCTGTTGATACCCTTGAGGGCAGAGAGGCCTTACAGAGAGATCTTGATAGATTAGAGTGCCGGGCAGTTGCCAGCTGTATGAAATTTAACAAGAACAAATGCTGATTGTGGAAGAGAGTAATTCTGGATGTATGTATAGACTGGGGGTCAAGAGGCTGGAGTGAAGCCTTTCAGGAAGGGATCTGCGGGTTTTGGTTTATGGCAAACTCAATGTGAGTCAAGAACATGCCCTCATGGCGCACAGGACCAACCCTATCCTGGGGTGCATTAAGCACAACATAGCTAACTGGTTGAAATAAGTGATTGTCCCACTATACTCAGCATTGGTGCAGCCTCACCTTGAGTAGCGTGTACAGTTTTAAGCTCCACAGTAGAAGAGGGATATAAAAATATTAGAATGTGTCCAAAGGTAGGCAACAAAGATGCTGAAGGGACTAGAGGGCATGACTTATGAATGGCGGCTGAGGATACTAAGTTTGTTCAGCTTAGAAAAGAGGAGGCAGAGGGGTGACCTCATTGCTGTCTACAACTTCCTTGTGATAGGGACCAGAGAGGGAGGTGCTGATCTCTTCTTTCTGGTGTCCAGTGATAGGATGAGAACGAACGGCTTAAAGCTGTGTTGGGAGAAATTCAGGTTGGATGTTAGGAGAAAGTTCTTCACTGAGAGTGTGGTTAAGGCTCCCCAGGAAAGCAGTCACGGTCCCAAGCCTGTCAGTGTTCAAGAAACATTTGGAGAATGCTCTTTGATGTGTGGTTTAACTTTTAGGCTGCCCTGCGTGGACCTGGGAGTCGGACTTAATGATCCCCATGGGTCCCTTCACAGGTTTCTGTGAGCTGTAACCTGGCTCCCAGTTTTTAAGCCTCTGATATGGTGGAGTGAAAAAGAAACTGGCCAGAGTGGCAATATGCAGATCATGTTTCTACTGGGTTAATCAAAACTGGAATGGAGGGGGAGATCGCAGGATTTTAACTAGGTATTTTATCAGTTCTACTTGTGTGTACCCATAAATCTATGCAGGAGAGGCAAGCCTGAGACCTTCTGAAGTAAGCTTATTATTTTTCACTAAATTTAGATATCAGGATCATACTGCATGTAGAGGGCAAATGCGTGAATGGAATTTACCTGCTTTTAATGTGAGCAACGCAGAGTTTACTTACTTTTTACTACTTCCATGAAGGTGACTTTGGTCCACTTCCTGCATTTCTCATTTTCCTACTGAGATTGTCAATATTTTTTACCTTCGCTGCCTAGGGCTAGAGAGTTCCTCAAATATTATTTTACAGCACGTGTTTCCACCCACATCTCTAAACTTGCATGTTGGATCACTTCAAGGACAGCTTTCCAGACTGCAGACCCAACTGTCATTCAGGCTCAGAGGATGCTTAATCAGGCCTCTGAATGGAGTTCAGTGTGTGCACAACATGCAACCATGGCACAGGCATTTCTGTTTTGTCCCTATGTGGAAGATGGGGAAATATTTACCCTGTGGTGAACAGTTCTGGATACAGATAATGAGAGCTGTATGGGAAGCAGTCTATGGCATTCATAGCCCAAGAGCACCCACTAGCTTACAACCAGGGTTGTGGCCACGCAAGCCTCTAATTAAACAAAACTACAGAGGTTGGGAACCTCTTAAAATGATAGTACAAAGGAAAGCTGGATTTTGCTTATGCCAACTACAGACAAGCTCATTCTCTGAGGATGATATTACTGGAAAAATCAAACAAGAATGCTGTTGGACTGGGCAAAGCTCAGGGGACAGGTTTGCAGGAATGCTTGCCTGTGGAGCGCAGTGGCAGAGCTCTTCCAGACCTTTTTCTTGATGCTGCAGGGGAGAAAGGCTCTTTTTCTCTGTGCTTCTTACTGAGGTTTTCAAGGAGCAATTAATACAAAGGCTGAGCTCAGCTCACTCTGCAACTGAAAACAGACTGACAAACCTACAGGCAGAGACTGTCCTCTACTAAATGTTAAATGAAAATAAGGGCTTGGAAGAACGCATATTGGTGCCTGCCTTAGATTAAAGTTTCTTATGCCTCTACTCACAAAGGTTAGAGCCTTATCCTCCCCTTCCCAAGAAACAACAAATGTAAAGAAAAACACATGGTGAAGTGGTGGGGTAGGGGGAGAGGATCCCTCAAAGTACTGGGCAGTGCTCTCTGCAATGACCCTGTTCTGGGAGGTTAAACAGTTTTAGCTGTGTGGACATTAGCCACATTGTACTTTTGGCCAGCTGGAACTTTTTTTTTACTACTACAGATTTAGTCACAAAGTCCAGCCTTGTACCCAAAGCACTAGCACGTCCATCAAGATGCGTTATGCTCTCTAGGGCTTTTTATTTTATTTTCTTTAAATACAGACTGTATATTTGGTTTCATATTAGAAATCACCTTTGAGAGAAGATTGATGTTTTCAGCAGATTTTGGTATTTTATGATATTTACAAGGCACAGAAAAGTGCAGAGGGAAAATAAAGTGACAATAACTTTTCTCAAGTACCCCAAATAGTTAAATGGAAGTAAAGTTCTTTGTAGTTCCCTGGCAAAAAAATGCCTCTTTTGTTTTGTGAGGTAATTATGGATTTTCATGAGCACTCCTTGCTAATCTGGTTTAATGACACTAAACCCAAATCACATTATAGTTATTTTCCTAGGCTGTGTTGGAGACATGCCACATTAACCCAAAAGAACAAAGCATAGAGATGACAACAAGAACAGTTAACAGAAAAAAGAGTAGAGTAGCAGGATTCTTATCATCTGTGGCTCTACCCCTTGCACAGTAAATGGCACAGCAGCAGAGGAATAGGCACTTGTAAAGTGATTGATAAATAGCATTGTCCTTGAATCTTCTGGGAACCTAAGGGACTTTGGAAAAAGATTTACTCTTGATTTTATCTTCCTTATTATGATGTCTAGCTGATTAAGGTAACAAAACCCCTGTGTCTTGTAGGGCTGCATTATTTTATTATAATGTGCTATTGCTTCTTGCTTGCTAAGTCTAACCTTGGTCATGAGCTCACAAGGTGAAGAAAAACTTAGGTATTTGAGGGATGGAGGAAATCTCTACAAGAAACCAATGGTGGAATCTCATGCCCGTGGTGATGTCTAAGGCTTAAGCAGTTGGGCATGAAAGGTGCAGCCCTCAGCTGGTCCCATCCAGCTGGAAAGCTGTTTGCTTCAGGTCTCCACAGATTTGTTGTGTCTTCTGAGGACACCATATGCCAACCTAACAGTAAATACCAGTGTGGGTTGTCTGCTTTCTTCTGTACTTGCTTTCATTTACCCCTCCTCTGTAAAAACACATGTATTCCATATTTTGTTGAGGCTGAATAAATGTTATCTGTCACTCAACATATTAGGTGCTGGCTCTCTGGGGAAGTATTGCTTTGAAAAATCAGTAATAATTTTTTTTTCTTCCTTCTAAAAAGCCAGAAGCTAATATTATTTGCAAGTTTTACCCCTTGGCTGGATAATAATTTTGGAAAGCCTGTCCATACAGGCTGTGCTTCAAATAAAAGGTTCATAGGAATTTCATTACCAAGCTGAGGAAAGGATATGATCAAGCTGGAAGTATCCTTAACATTCATACATGGAGCATACTTTTACATATATGTACTTTCTTAGTCCTGGTAAGAAAGTAAAACAACACACTGTCACATTTGTATCCATTTTGCTGTTTTGTCATGTGCACTTATTACTTAAGATGCTCCTTGTTGTCCTTAATACATACTGAGGGGATAAGTTAAATCCCATCATGAATTTCCCTGTGCTATAATTTTGCTTTCTGGCTTCCATAAAACACCATGAGAACTTAATCTGTAATTAGTATGTGAGTTATTTGTGGTATTGTAAAATACTAGCCCACTGTAACTGTCGTCTTTTGGCACTACAAACTCTCAAAAATGGAGATGTGGTCTAGGATGTCATCAATCTTTTCTTCGCAGTTGAGAAAAGGAATCTATTTTCTTTGATAAAAGACCCATTTGTCTTTGTGATCTATAAATCATTCTTTCAAAAGAAGCTCTTTGAAATAGCAATTCAAGGTATTCTCACAGAATATCACTTCATAGCTTTTTCTAGGGATGGGAGATAATCCTTGTGCCTATCAAAAAGGAAGATCTGTACTATTTTTCACTGAATTTTGCAACTTCAGTAGAAGCTCTCTCTAAAGGCCCAATATTACCATCTCTAGTCTTGTGTTCTGCATGAAGTCAGAGCTTTTGTGTCAAAATAATGTTTCTCTAATGTCCAGCAGGGTCCGAAATAACTGAATTTAAAAGTATCCTATAAAACAGCATTCCTTGCAGTGCTGAAAATCCTTAGCCCTTTAAATGAGAAACATTGGCATTTTGTGTGTGCTTTTTGTTTGTTTGGGAGGGGTGGGGTGTGTTCTTTGTTTGTTTTAAATAAAGAACTGTTTTTCTATCACTGGAAAACTGCTTTAGGGACCCTGCTGAAGTGGCCCTTCAATCAGAGGCCTTTCTTATAGCTCAGTTTGAACATAAGATAAGTTCTATGGAAACACTTGATATCATGTGAACTTGTTCTGGACAGACCTGCCTGTACCAAGACTGTAAGCCAGTACGTGACAACAGTGTGGTCCTTGGTGGCATAGCTGAATAGGACACTGCCGGTTGTCGGTGTTGCTATGTTGTCACGCTCCTGCAGCTGGAATAAGGGTGTGGTGTGGTGAGTCTTTTGGTTTGTTTTTTGTTTTTTGGTTTTGTTTTTTTGTTTTTTTTCTTTTAAAAGCCATTTGCGTTTTCAAGTTTTTTGTTACTCTATGAAGGACAGAAACTTTTCTTCATGTAATATGGAAACTGCAGCCATAACTTCAAGGAAAATGCCACATACTGTAAAAATGCCTGAAAAAAAAGCTGCCAGGGGACACAACAGAGCAGTCCCAGGGTGGCTGCCTTTCAGTGGTATAAGAAATGAGCAGCCCTTAAATGTGCAGAGTTTATCATTCCTCAGAGGCCTTCAGGAACCTATTGTACAAACTAAATAGTAATAAACAATGTAGCTCTTTTACATAAATAATCCTTTCTGTTTCTAATCAGCTGGTTTATTCCCACAGTGGCATTTCGTTTGCAGTATTTATCTCAAGGTATAGTTATTGATCTCTATTGTGCAAAGGAAATGAATTTATCTGCATTGCTGGAGAGGCACTCTATGGCTGTATTTACAGTTTCCTTCTGTTTAGCAATTACACTGTTGGTTTTTTTTTTTTTTTTTTTTTTTTTCTTACCTTCCTTTTGGTTGGCTGACTCAGAGCAGCAGGGATGTTTGGTGTGGGCTGTGAAACAGATTTAAGAAGTCAGAGGTACTTTTAATCCAGCCCTAACTTTTTCAGTCTGTGACCTGCCTGTGGAAATATAATATTATTTGTTTTCCTTTTTATAGCTTTCTCTCAGGGACATCATCAATCTGTACTTCAAGCATTTCCAAAGAAGTGAGGATGGTCAATACAAGAGGGCAGAGGGAGGTGGTGGGGGGAAGCCTACCGAAACTGCACCCTTAGTAAAGCTAAATACAGTAGTCCTAAAGGGTAAGAAAAGGACCAAGATCTGCATCTAGTTGGAGGCCACAGAGGAGGGATGGGGTGTTATGGCAAATGTGTTCCTCAGCCTATATTCCCCTCTGCAAGGAAAATGTGAGGATCAAAGTCTTGTTCAAAGAGTGGAGCCCTCACCACAGTTGTCTCATCTAAAACTGTATAACAAAGTATGAGGGGATAAAAGAAAAATCACACTTCTATTTCTGTTCACACGCCCTTCACAGCATTAGAAACGGGGCGGTTGTTTTTTAGATTTCAGTAAGTCAATTATTTCTTTGTTTTTTACTTGGCTTGATTATGGATGGTGTCAAGGTAACCGAAAACTACCAAAGCTTTGGTATTGTTCCCATGGGTTTTCTCATCCTTAAAAAAGAGAACTGAACTGCTTTGCAAGACCCAGCATCCTGAGCCGATCCTCCAGAAGATCCAGGTGCATCTCAGCCTCACTGCATGGGCTGGCTCACAGCTGGTTCCTGGGGCCTGAGGGGAAGAGGAGCCTCCTGGTGATTGGCATTATGCAAAACCGACACCACCACCAAAATATCTCCTTGACCTGTGGCAGGATGTTGGTGAAGGGGTTTGAACTCAGGAGAATTCTTAAAAATTATTGTTAAAGCACCTCTTTGTTTTTTCTTATGGAACTCAGATGCCAGTTCACTTCTTTCCTTGGGATAAGCCAGCCCCGCAGAATTGCTGTGGAAATCTACTGGCTTCAGCTTCTTGTCTGAGTGCCATAAACAAGGAAATCTGTATCCTCCTTGCCAGTTGTTCAGCAGAACCAACCTGCTTGTTCCTGGGCAGCTGAGTGAATAGGATTTTAGAAGGATGTTTTGTGTCTTTGAAGTATTTTCTGGCTAAATATCATAAATCTTCAGAGTGATTCAGTTCTTAAGGTAATTTGTGGCTTTCTTTTTTTCTTGTCTTTAAATCCTTTAAAGGCGTGATATGGAAAAACTTCTTTGCTTCAAGATTATCCAGTGTAATTAGAACAGTGTCACTCAACTTAGTAAAGTCCTTTATACGTGTTTTTTTTTTTCCTCTGTCTTGTTAAAATTTAAATCCATGGTACATGGGGAAAAGGTACAAGTTATTGTTCATTTATTCTGTATCTCCCCATACACTGTATTCCTAAAACTAGCCAGCAATTTTTTTTTTTGTTTGGTGGCTTTTAGGATGTGATACTGAGTGCAATTAGTTCTGTGAGGGGTTGCTGTCTCTATGGGAGGCTCCAAGGTGCTTTCCACTTGTATCAGGTTTACTAATTGCCTTTGCAATATGTGAAATCCTTGTGTAAAGGATGACTGTGCGACAACGCAGGGCAACTGGGATGTCAAATAAGAATTTACCAGACACCACTGGGTATGCTGCTTCCCTTACTTATATGTGTCTATTAATAAAAAAGGAAAACCACTTGCTAACCTGCCTCCATAAAAGCCTTGTTCCTTGGAGGGGAATACTGCTGTATTATTAGTGTCTACTGTTGGTGTTTCCCCATTCCCTCCAGTGTAAGAGACAGACTGGAGTGAGGCCAGTGTAGGGCTATTAATATGGTCAGGGGATGGACCGTGACACGTACTGGGGAGGCTGAAGGATGTGGGTTGGTTTAGCCTTGAGATGGCCAAGGGGGAGATCTGGGGATCTATTTGCAGCATTTCCATTCTCTAAAGGGGGACTGTAGAGAAGATGGAGTTTTCTCAGATGTACAGTGAAAGGAAAAGAGGCAATGGTCAGAAGTAGCTGAAATGGAAATTCCTATGGGTTTAAGAAAAAATTGTTCACAAAAAAAGGGTGCTCAAGCACAGGAACAGGGCCCAGAGAGGCTGTGGACTCTAACTCCCAAGACTTTCAAATCTTGATGTGTTGAGGCTCTGAGCAACCTGGTCTAACTTTGAAGCTGGCCCTCATTTGAGCAGAGGATGGGCCTAGATCACTCACAGATGTCCGTTCCAACCTGTATTTTTCTATGTTTATTAGAATTATGTTGGTGTTTTTTTTCTTTTAAAAAGGCTACCTGCAGTGTTATTTTCAGCAAATATATTAACTTTGCTGGAATACATGCTGTGAATCCTTCTGGTCCTCAACCAGGAGCTGAATATGACTTGTTGATCTCAACTCCAACTTTTTTTTTTTTTCTTTTAAAAAGGCTACCTGCAGTGCTGAATATGACTTGTTGATCTCAACTCCAACTTGAGCTGTGACTTTCCAGGCTATGTGGAACAGATTTCTCTCATTTCCAATGCTTGGGATGATAAAGAAACTGGCTTTTCTCTGCTTCAGTGCTTAATTTGGTTGTGGAAAACCTTATTGTCCAGATATGACTCTTATCTTCCTCCTGCAAATACCTTGGTTTGGTGGAGGGCTGACTGAGAAGTCATGGGATACTGTTCCCTTTTGCTTGCTTGTCACTTTAAATTTTGTTCATTTGGGTTAATACTATTTCAAACACAGTTCATTAATTAGAATTTGGATTGCTAAGTGTGACATTCTCCTGTGCCTTGTATAACCATTCATCATCATATAAAGGAATGACCATGCTGTTTAGTAGACTCGAATAACCATTTTGCATAGATGTTAATGACTATAAAAGGTAAAAGAAGATTTAAGTCAGCCCTGTAGAGCTGCATATCCGTAACAACTGTTTTCCAAGCGTTTTATTTGTTTTGGCTTCCTTAAACTTTGGACTTGTCTGTTATTGTTGAAAAGCCTCTCTTCTTTTTTCTTTTCTTTTTTTTGGCCTTGGCTTTCTATGCTCCTCATGCTCTTTGTTTTTAAGTATCACAATTTGTTCCTCTATCCATGCAATGATAAAACTTTCTCCTAGTTTCTTTTTCAAAGATTTGACTGACTTGTTCACCACTTGAATCTTGGAAATAGGAGTTTGATTTGTAGCCTGCCAGATCCATAATAATTCTTTGTCCGCATAGCTCACATTCTTTGTTGGAAGCTGCAATTTCTTACAAATTGCTGAAAAACTGCATGGTGTTTTGTTTGCTTTCTGTTTGTGCTGCTTTCCTTGCAGCTTCCACTATTCCCTATTTGCCATTACCATAGTCTGCTCTCTGTTCAGACTTCAATTTTCTCACTGCTACAAGTCTTTTGGTATTCCAGTTGTCCCATGTGAAGCTTCCAACAGGCCCGATCTTGTCTACTGAATATTCGTTTTCATGACTTCATGATTTATCTCTCA
>NW_009258380.1:351673-365309 GCF_000687185.1 Egretta garzetta
ACTTGCCAAAGGAATTTAATAGAAAGCTGCTATTTGCAGACATTTCTCCTGCTGTGTCTGAAGGGCAGAGGAAGACAACTGAGCTTTCTCATGAGCCTGTGAAGGCAGTCCAACAGCAGGTAGTCATGCAAAAGTCTGATTTTGAGGACAAGGACAGTAATTTCTATAAAAACCATAATATATTGTGACAGTCCAGTTTAATTCTCTTTCTTTGTGGAGCAAGAGGCTTTACCTTCATGATCTGGAAACTCTAATTTTGGTTTGACAAAATGCCTGAAAAATATTGGGAAAGGCAAAATACTGGTGCTAAATGTCAAGCTAAATGTTCCTTTTAAGTGTTTTGAGCTTATAGATTTTATTTTTTTTTTTTTTGTCACTTTGATTGTCCTAACTCAAAATCCTTTTTAATACTCCTAGAAGTTCAGGAATTGCCCAAAACCGCTGGATGCGGGGTCCATCTCATAGTCTCTTGCTCCAGGGGCATGGCAAGAACACCAAGCTGCCTGTAGGCTGGTTCTGAAGTATTGCTGGTTTGGTTCATGTCCTAAGACATGAAGAGATTGCATCCCTAACACTTTCAAACGGTTAGTGTGTGTGCTTATGTTGTCCTTATGTATTAACAGAAGTTAATCTTGACCTAACACCACCATGGCAATCCTTTTCACAGCTCAGCTATGCAACTGAGGTAATGGAGATCTTTAGAGAGGGCCTGACAGTGAAATAAAGGATTAAGGAGCAGAACGTCGGTAAACTGTCTAAGGACCAAGCATGGGTGGTGGGAGACCTGTATGGCTCTATACAAGGAGAACATAAGGCTGGGAAAATTCAGCATGTAATATCTGCAGGTAATAGCTCATAACGTGAGCTGTGTCTGTGGTGCTGCTAATCACTGGAGCTTGTGAGCATACTTTTCCCATGAGGAAAAATAATTAACCAAATAGAAAAAATATCATGGACGATAAGCAATAAGACAGTGTACAATACAGCATACCAATAACATGCATGTGATATAGCCCATAGCTTGGGTCCTTTGGATTCAAAGTGGTGGAGTGTTGGACACCATCACTGGTTCTTTAATCGCCAATGATGTAATGTGTTTACTCCTTACCAAATATAACAATAAATCCAGTATTTAACTGAAATGTGTGATAAGTTAAGGTTGAGGGAATTGGTCCACTGAAAGTGATGGGATAAGAAATGGCTTCAAGAGCAGTAAAACAAGCAGTGGGTGATCAGTTGTATTCTGGAGTGGTGATAGTCATTCTTGGGTCCTAATAGTCTTTGAAAAGCAGGCATTGCTATGAACAGGCAGCAGATTGGTTTTTTTTAATTTAAAACTTATTAACTTCTATTTTTCTTCCAGTCACTTTTTCTTGAGGAGAAATGATTTGGGTACCAGATCTATTTACCCACTGAGTTTGTTGGTTGTATAGATCCTTTGCCCTCTTAATTTTTTTTGGTGGAGGGAATGTTTTCTTTCAGCTGACTAGGAACTTTCCTAATATGTCATTTTGCAGGAAGGAAGCTTAGTTCTTTTCTCCCTTGTGGGGTGGGAAGTGCTGCCATTTGAGTCAGTGGAACTGCTCTGTTGCAAAACTGCTTTATATACACTGGGAATCAAGTTAAAGGAATTCTTTCAGCTGCCTGGAACAAACTGGTTCCCTGGTTTTGGACCCTTTGCTTCATCTTTGTGTGTCATAAGTCTGCAATCGGGCTTTGGTATCAGAGAAAATTCTGGAGCTCTTGCAGATTTTGTTTCAAGAAACTCTTCCTCAGTCTGAGGAGGTGTTTCTCGTACAGTTCAAATTATATTCACAAATAACTTGTCTGTATTTGTATACCCCCACTGGCTCTGTGCCTCAGCATGCACCATATTATTACAGATGAATTCATTAAAATGCTTAGGCATTCATTGCTGACATTTGTTCTGTTTAATTGAAATAATTTCTTCACCTTCTAAACTTAGCTTTTATGACACATCAAAACTTTGGAACATTCTCTTTTCAATTATTTATAAGCCTTACAAGTTATTTCTTAATTTCTTGTTTAGTTGTTCCAGATCATGTTTTTATGTGAGTATGTATTAATATAATAGCATGCCCTTCATCTTAAGAATGCTGCCTAACTTCTAGCTTCCTAGAAAACGCATCTTCTATAAGCTGTAGGATGAATGTACCACACAAACTGCTCTGTTAAAATTCATAGACCACAGCAATGTTATGCTTTTGAACCAGGAGTACTTTCAATTAATGTGTTTCTTTATGCTGTAGCCTGTCCACTGCTGCAAGTAACCCAGCATCTGGAGCTGCCTAAATGAGGATTGCTTTGTAACTCAACTATATTACAACAACAGAAAATGCAGGACATGTTCTGTCTTCACTTATGCTTTTTCCAATTTACTGAAATCATGGAGGTTTTCATGGCTGAACCTGAGCTTGATTACCTTAACTTACTGATATATAAGCCTGCTCTACCACGATACATCCATTCTGAGAGTTTGTAATTGAGCTGGAACAAAGAAGGAAAAGAGGGTAAGGGTTTTTTGACAGAACAGCATGTTTTGTGTTCACAGACTTCAGCGCAGCCTTGTATTATCAACTGAAACACTGCTTCCACAGCATATAGCTGCTCTCTGGATGTCTTAATCATTTTGCATTCTAAACTCTAACAGTGCCTTCAATGTGTTAGTAGCAGCAGGGTCACACTGTAGATGAGTCTGAGGAAACATCTTTTTTGTTGTTGTTGCATTTGAAGGGGAAGGAAAGAAAACCCTACTTCTGCAGCATAAACAGGTTTTGCCTGAATGCAGCAAATCCCAAAGGGTGTTGCGTTTTTTAAATATGGGAAGTGTCTTCCTAGATTCCTACATCTGCAGTCAAGACACTGAGGAAGAGCAGCTTGGTTAATTCATCTACTTACAAGAGTCCCCTGTTCCTAAGAGCTGCAAGAGTTCAATTTTTTTTTCAGGTTGAGACACTTTTTTTTCCCCTTGACTTCTTAAACTTGATTTGTCCAGCCAGCCACTTGGGAGGGTGGAGATAGCACGGAGGTGATTTGCAAGCCTGAGTCCTCAGAACAAAAAAATCTCTCTTTTTGCTCATGTTGAAGCGTGTATCTCTCAGTATCCGTGGTTGAGGCATGTTTTTGATTTTGCTTTCAGTGCAGAAGTTCTCTCCATTTCTGGGACTGTGTGCTTGCTAAACAGGAGGATTTTTTTTCTTGGTAGTGCTATAATTGATGATCAGTGTTGGAACTAACACCTTTGCTGTGGGCTGGGCAAGAGAGCTTCAGAAATAGCACAGGGTTGTTGTTAAGTGCAGTAAAAAGCATCAGTGTCTTCTAAAACAAAAAATAACTTGCAGGAGTTCTTGTGGAGATGTCTTTTTTTCTTGATCTTCACGTAAGCACTCAGTATTAGTGTTCATAAACGCATTTTAGTGCTAATCCTCCTGTAGGTTCCTTTGAAATATAATGTTTAACTTTTTTTTTTTCTTATTCCCTTAAAAGTTTTTAACATGCCTCCTACACTTCCTTCAACGAACACACAGTCTCTGATTTATTAATGCATAATGTGTCCCAGAAATCAGTTTAACTGATTCCCATCCATCAGTCAGCATCCCTTTTTCTGTTATTTTGCAGAATGGATTTCTTTGAAGCCCCATTTTGTAGACTCTGGATGATATCTTTGTCTAAGTTTTCTGAAGAAGGGAGAGAACCTGTCAGTTTTATTATTTAAGATTGAAGGGTACATTAGTAAGAGCCAGAAACCTACTTCCCATACGGGTATTGAATTCTGTTTTTCAGAAGCTGCCTTTTGCTCACACTTTTTAACCCTTAGAAATTAATTTAATGATCAAGAAAGGACGAACAACACTACTTAAAGCAATATTTAAGGCCAGGTCTGTGTAGAAATGCGAGGTCTGTAACCATAGAGTATGCTTTCCAAATAGATCTAAACTGGAAATGTTATTATGCCTCAGAGGCATGCAGCACACAAGCCTGGTGCAAAGACTAGATTTATCTTGATATGTTGTCAGGCAGGCATCTTCCATCCTGCCATTTCATGTCTGTCCTTCCTCTAACAGTACTCCTACTCGCCTGTCCTGAGGCACTGATCTCTGCCGAATACAGAATATGTTGATTTGCATTTCTGCTTTGTGGTATTACTGAAGCTTATGTAAAGGGATGTAAAGCTAGTACTTGTTAACACCACTTCAGCCATAAAATACTGCCTGTACCAAAGCAATCTAGCGGTCTCTGGTCAGAAAGCAGACAACAGCTGGGGCACAAAGACAATCTTTTTCCTTGAGGACCTGTTGTCTTAGCTGGCATCTGGGAATGATTCAGAGCCTCCCCCAGCCAAACACACCCAAACCTACACCTGGAGCTGAAAAACCTCAGCTGCAACTAGAAAAGCTTGCATCTCCTATAGAACAAATCAGGAGAGCAGCACCAAAAACGAGTTGGTCAGCAGTGGGTTATACCTAAGCTAGAAATATTTAAAGCAGAAGCTTAGAATCTGCATTCTAGCAAAGAAAGTCAGAGACATGAGAAATTTCTGGTGCTTTCTAATTCTATGCGCTGGGCATGAAGATGAGTAAAAGTAGCTCACTTGAAGTGAGCCATTTGGGTTTGCTGACAGAAAAGCTGTTACCAGACTTCCCTCTCGATGCACTGGGACAATTGAGATTGTCCATGTTTTGAATCAAGCAGCTTGCTACCATTTAGCAGGAGTTTGCAAAGCCTTGGATTAGTTACATCGCTGGGCATGAAATCTCCGTGCAAATCTCCAAGCAAGGCTCCATTTCACTGTTTCACAGTAACACAGTGCCTACGGCTCTGTGCCTTTTCCCAGGGCGTGTGGGGTAGGTGCGGGGAATCTTTAATGAACAGCAGCACTCAAAAGTTAGCTAAGAGGCAGATCGTGTATTGGCACCATGGAGAGCTTGAGCAAGCAGTTCACGGCCACCCCGCGCGATTGAGTCATCGCAGTGTTGGAGCGCTAGTCGCTGCGCTCCATACAAACTGTTAAACAGACGGGCTAGGATTGTCGATGAGCATAGGCAATTAAGGAGTACAAAAAAACGTGTGCATCGGCATCTCTAAGATAGGAAAAGAAGTAGGAGCCTCGAGTCTGGGAAAGTTTTACAGGTAGGCAGCACCCACTTGCTTTAATTAAGACTACAGGAGAAAAGCTGTAGGTGATCTGTAAGGGTCTGCTGCTTTACCCGGTATAAAAAGAAGCTCGAAGCTCGTGTGTGTGTAGTAGCGTAATAGTAACTTAAAGATCTGAGAGAAGAGAGCTCACTGATGATACTCGCTACTGAGGAAGTGGAAGCCACAGCTTTTGGGTGAGCAGAAACCTCCAGAGTCCACTGAGGGTAGGTCTTAGCTCATTTAACAGTTCAGTAGGAAACCATTATAATTGAATGCAGCCTCTTTCTTCTGGCTAAGTAGTGGCTTACAGAACACTACTTTTTTAATAAGATCGTGACTAAAAGGAGCAGGTCAGCCCCATGACTGTTCCCAGAGGTGCAGTGTACAAAGAACAGCAACTGCCTCTTCATGAGATGTATAGCTTCTGTTCAGAGCCAGATTTTGGCCTTTGTGAACCCGCGAGGAAGATCTGTTGTGAACTCTGGTACAACAGGTAGATAGGCAGTGGAACATCAGGAAGCCTTTGTTAACTAATGACACGGCATCAGTGTTGAAGAACAACAAACAGCAATGGAGATTTGAATAGTCCGGGTTCTCCTCTGAAAAGGAGAAGGATGTCACATGAAAGTCAGGTAATGCGCTCTTTATATGGAAAGATATTTCTGGATGATGTTCCAAACACAGATGTCAATACTTGATTTGTTTTCCATGCTGCGCCTACACTGAATAATTTCATTTTGACAGGACCCCCGTACTTGCTGGTACTAAGATTGCTAGGTCGTTTATGCCTGAGGGAGAGTCCCAGTCTCAATATTTGGGTTGTATGCTCTGCATGCCATGTGGCTGTCAGCAATCCGGCCCATGACCTTCTTCTGATGGACACATCCCATCCTGTGCTCTGGAAAACACACACATGCACACCCACTACCGCACAGAGTTCGTAGAGAGGACGCATGAATCACATAAACTTTGTTATTGAAGACTGTGGTCTTTGCCCTTTGCTTGTTTGTTTGTAAATGTTTCTGTACAAGAGTGTGCTCTGTGTGTATTTGTGTTTTGTTTATAAGTGACAAAATCCGATCTCTATGCTTGCACTTGTTTACTTCCAGAAGGTGGTGTGATATAGGTGCTGAGAGAGACACGTCCATTGTGAAAACAAAACAAAAAGACCCAGATGTGCTTGGATACTTTCTTTCTGTGATTAAAGCTTTTCCTACTGTATTACCTTCAAATCAAATTTGCAGTCAGGTAATAGCGCAATAAGTGTCCTATTTAAAGGACAGGGACACTTATTAGGTAATACCTTTATAACACAGTCATAGCTTTGGATGGTACCTTACATGACACTAGTATTAGATGGCCAGTTAGTAAATGACAGGTAGTTGCTATAAATAAAAACCTCAAACCCAAAACAGCCTTTAAATCTTCAGTCATTAGAAAGATGAGTCCTGAACTTCCATATAATCATTAGCACCAGGGCAAAGTAGATGGCGTATGCTGTGACTAACTCTGCAGCTAGTAAGCACCAAGTGTAAATGGTCACATAAGAGCCAAAACAGGAGAATTTCATGCAGAGGTTAGGTTAGTACTTCAGGTTGCTATGAAAACTTGAGTATAAGGGTGACAGAAAGGAATCAGAACAGTTTTTACTCTATGATAACAAGATGAGTCATGCTGAAAAAGCCTTTGTTTTTCTTGGTAAATAACTTGCAAGTTCAAATATGAATTTAGGGTGTGATTGTTTTTCCACTGAAAATAGTGATGTATTGAATCTAATTTCATTGTGCCACCAAACGATCCTAACATTTTTCCAAATCAAAATGAAGCTAAACAAACTTGCAGATGACTAGTAGAAACTTGTATTTATACAGTAAAACAAACATGGGTAGCCACTGAAAATACTACCTGAATGTGCAGGTGCTGTTGCACTGTCAAATGTGGAGATCTTTTGCATTTTACGGTAGAGCGTGTAGTTTTTCCATGTACGTGTGGTGCTCTTCCTTTGAAATGCCACAAAAATATCTTTTCCCTTTTCTTTCTCAAAGGAAGGTCAAGAAGTATGTGGTATATTGACATATCGGCACATACACAGGGCAATATTCCTGGGATAGGATGCTAATGAAACCTGAATCAAAAAGAACTTGAACTAGAACCCACCCTCTGTCAGGTGAGGTGTATAATATGGTGAAGTTAATACCCTGTGAAAAATGGGCCTTGTGCAAGAAGGTTAGTCTTCTGTGATGAGAAACACTCTGAAATTCCACAAAGTTAATTTGAAAAGTATCTTACAAGGTGCAGTGGGTGATGTGTTGGTCTCCGTTTCAGTCACAGTGAATAAAATGAGCTACAATGCATTCTTAGTCCTAGATAGTCCTACAGGCTACTCCCAGGCCTTATTTAGAAACATTATGGAAAATGGGAGAAGTGGTTGTGAGTGCTGGCAAGGTAAAGTCATTGAATCCTGCCAGATTCACGGCTTCCTGGGGTGGTGTGCAACACAAAGATATCGTTCTATTACCTGCACAGTGTCCACCACCTTCAGGAAAAAGTGAGCTTGTTGTCCATGTAACAGTGGATGATGGAAGGAGGAAATTTCAGGAGAGTTTTGGGCTGTTGATTTCTTAGATAGTATTGACTCTGGGCACTTAAAAGGGGGATACAGCTGTTTTTGTTTTGTTTGTTTGTTTTTTTTAAATTTAAGACTGTATTGTTGACTGACGTAGGTATCCTTTCTCTTCTTGGTGTGCTAGCCACAGGGTCCCAGTCATTTTGCTGCACAGAGAATTTCAGAAATGGACTCTGATTGCGAGTTCTAAATTTAGTGATCAGATTCTTGAAATTTTCTTCCTGGGTCGGGACTGCATTTCTCCTGTATGTGCACACATGTTCCTCAGCTCCATTTGTTGCTCAGCTGATAATGACAGTGTTTATTTGTGGAAGTCCTGGTGCAGGATAAAGGAAGCTATAGAAAGTAAGATTGCATCAAAGCAAAAGTTTGTTGAGCTTACAATGCTCACAGCAGGTGTTGCCTGCCTTGGATGCATCAAGCGGATAGGTGACAATAAATCAGGGTTTCCATATTCTTTGCTGGGCTACCTGTAATAAGTGACTCACTTGGCTATATTGCAGGAGGGTGGTGGGTTCTTTTTTCTATTTCCACTTTCTTTTCTCCCCTGTTCACTGAACTTTTCCGACTGTGTAGAATGCAGTATATTATCACACAGACCTATCCAGAGAGATGTAGTCTTTACAGAAAAATACAGTTCTTCAAGTGCAACTGATGCAGGGAGAATGCCATTTGTGCTTCACAACTTGTTATTGTCAAACAACTTAATATTATCGACCACAGAGCAGCCTTGATTAGTCTTAGTGTAATGCAGACAAATTCTTTAGGCAAGAGGAGATTCATGTGGAATCAGGATAAATGTTCTTAATAGGCTCTTTCATTTAACCAAGCAGTAGTAATAAACGCGTAATTGTTGTATGCGTATTTCCAGACAAGTCAATAATTTGCTTCCAAAACCACTCAGAATTACATGTGGCCACTCATAATGAAAAGGTTTGTTCTGGTTGATCTTCAGCACATATCTTTTAATCTCTTATTGAAGACTGGACTATGATGCCTCTTGAAAGGGAGACCCTTGTTATGCTTTGCTAAAAGAAAGTGCTGTACTTGTAGTTTTAAAGTGGATTAAATTAAACTTGATAATGCTGCTGTGAAGAAAGGAAGTAGGGAGAGACCAGGATCACTGAAGTCATCACTGGAAAGCAACACAGCTCTTCATCAATGCCCTGGTGATTTTGCTATAATGAGGTATGGGCAAAAGCTAAAGAAAATGGCATAAACTCCCACTTAGCTTCAGGCTCTTTAATTCCTTGGGTAAAAAAGGTTTATGAATCTGCATAAATATAACAGAGCAAAATATGTCCTGCTAAGCTCCTTTTCATGGGTCTAATTTAATCAACTTCAGTAAAATGCACAGTCACCTGAGAGGGATGTTCTAGGTACCAGAATAGCCACAAGCCTGTTAACTCATTTTGTTGATGCCGTTTTAAATTGTCCTAATAAATTTACATTATAAGAAGGTCAGAGGGAAATAGAAAATACAGATCCTTAATGCTCGGGACATGCAAAACTATTCTGAGGTGTTGGGAAATTTTGAAGGCACATCTTTCCCCACTTGTGAGCAGCTTTTTGAATGTTCTGGTCTTTAATGAAGTCTTCAGAATTCATGGCATCCTGGCAAGCCTCACAGAGCATCTGGCTGTTGCCAGGACTTGAAACAACTGAGACTGTGTCTGGGTGATGGACAAGCAAGGATGGACTGCTTTGTATGTATAAGGTGTTGTGGCCTTGTTCTTTGCACCAGCCTTTTGTGTCTGAGTGGGCAGGAGTAAGACGCTTTGGAGGTGGAGATGGGAGCCACAGAAACTTCACCTAGAACTGCCAACATTTGATTAAGCAGGATTTATTTCAGACTGAAAGGTCCTTATACAGTTGTACTAAAGAAACCCATTCTTGGGGTCTGCCCTAAACACCAGAATGGAGGTTTCTGGAAGCTAGCACAGAGCAGGCTTATATGTTCAGGGTTGGGGTTGAATATGTTTAGGTGTCCATATGGTACCCAAATTCTCATCATGGAGATGCCCAATTCACTTGCCTACACATCCACAAGTGGTCTCATTTGAAATGACTGAAGAGATCCTATTTGACCTCCAGCTGTTGCTCCAGGTCTGCCACGTGACTGTCTCTGATATCCTGGAGAATCTCAAAGTCTGGTAGGTGACCCATGCTTTGGCAACAGATTCAGGATATACCTACTCCTTGAAGAGTAACGTGGGAAAAGTTGTTTGCACCCACTGGAAGCTGAAAGGTGTTGGCATGATTGCTCTTCCTTGGAAGTTTCACTATGGAAGAACAGCTCAGTTCTCTGGTGTTTGTAATTACAGAGGTCAGTGACACTGAATCCCTGGTTAGGTTAGGCGATCCTTGGTACCGATCTGGGTAGTTCTGTGTCCTTCATTGTTTTAACCACCTGTGCTGTCTGGACAGCTCTGTGGTATTTTGGTAGATCCTAGCACGAAGGCCACTGGAGTCATTCCCCCTTCTGAACATGGTGGCCCATTTGATTCTTGTGAAGCTTGAAGCAGTCTCTCTGTGTTCGCTTCTGTATGTAAAGGTTTTGCATGCCTCTTATGGCTGCACCTGGGCTTTGGGTGAGATGTTTCCCACTCTCAAAATTTCTTTCATAACCTGTGGCATAGTACTTTGTGTTAATTTTTCCTTCTCTTGGGACTTTTGAGTGTTTGGAAATGTAAGGAAGTACCATTCTTGGTGTACAGGGCTCCTCAGCACATCAGCTGCAGTCACATGCTGTTATTAGTTACAGTTACAGATAAAGATTCTATTAAAAACATCACGAATGATGAGGAAGTTAATAAAGGAAATATTGTATGCTTGCATGTGACACTAAAAGACTTTTAAACTGTATTGTTAATGACATATTAAGAATCCCCACAAGCAAATTGTAATGGCTTGTTGTCGACTTTATTTTAGTGGGAGCAAGGTGAACAACAGATATCACTGATCACTTTTTCAGAACAGTAATTATTTTTAATGAAAACTTTGACTTTATTTCTTGATAGTCTTAAAGTATGCATCTTAATCTGTTTTTTACTTATGCTGTTATCACCAGAAATGTGGTGTGGTTAAACATAAAATACCTTCAGAAAATAAGACTTTACTGAAGTCTTAATGGGCCCTTGATGTTGAAATATCTTTATTATCAGTTTATAGATGCTTAAAATGTCATTGTTCTATAAGGTTAATTAGTCTTGCAACTTCAGTAATGACAGTTACCTTGCCTGCCTTTTATTGAATTAAGTCATTATATACTTATGTCTGGAGTCATATGCTTCTTCCATTGTATATATTCCTATATATATTACAGAAATTAACACAACTTTTTTAGACAGGCTTTTTAGAGGCTGATGTAACTTTTAAATTATACCTGGTTTCTGTTTGTTCACTTGCAGAACCATTAAGAGAGAGGCCCAAGTATAAATGATTTTGTAATGTACTTGATGTCTGACTAAAATATGGGTCTTGTCATACTCAGCTGTTACCCCTGTTCTCACCCTTGTACCAGTCTGCTTTTTTAGAGAAGTTGAAGAGGGCATTTATTGCTTTTAATGGCTTGGGTGCAAAAAAGGACCTGTAGGGAGTCCTAAACAGACTCATTTATTATCTACTTTAAAACACTAATGCTGAAATTTGTTATGTCTTTTGTATGGGTAAATAGGAGCGGGAAAGAGAGTGGAAAGAAAAACTGGGAGGTGATGTAATGAGTTCTCATGGCATAGTGGCACATAAGCATCGACGCATGTTGTAGGGGCATTTGGCTGTGTGCAGTGCTCCTGAGTGTGGTGCACAGAGACGGTGTTTGCAATTGCCTGCAGGGCAGCCTGGCATGCAGCTACCCGCTATATATGCACAACAGCTTTGCAGAGTGCACAAAATGCAATTTGTGGATGCGTAAAAATATGTGCTGAGAATATAACTCCTCAGGAGCAAGTGTACTGATCGTTTGCCTCCAAATTGTTTCTTAATTGAAACACAAAACAGCTCCTCTTTAAACTTCAGACTACTTGAAATCATGTCTGGTAGGGAATACATAAACTGCATCTTCGAGGAATGGTGTGTCTACTTGTTTTTCCACTAACAGATGCCATTTGGATTAACAAATAAGGATTCTCCTCACAGCAGCTATATCTGATGAGGTTATCGAATTCTCCTAAATTAAGGAGAACTTGACAATAATATAAATCACATGTTATTGCTGCGCATGTAAATGTTCATTTGTTAGGCTAAGTGGTAGTTCATTTTTGTGCAGTTGAGGAATTCCTTTCTTTCAAGATCTGGTAACAATTCAGCAGTGTATTTGACCAGACTTCTATACATAAATTATCTCAGTAGCACCCAAAAATGTTTGTTCCTCATCTGGGGCTTTCCATCATCAGAACTTTGTCTTTTTTTTTGGCCTGTGGCACAGGGCAGGGTAATTTCAAGTCAAAACTTCCTTTGGTAGATTCACAGATATGTGTGTTTCAGCTATGATTTTGTTAAATTAAGCATTGGTCTGAGATGTTAAATTCCAGTCTTAATTAAATCTATATCAGATCTGAGATACTTGGACCTTGAGTTTTTCACTTTCATTTTATTACAGAGTAGGGAGCAGTCTTAAAAATCCCAATTTTGATCCTTAATGTTTGGGAGGTGTTCAACACTAGACTTTCCTTGTAACCTTGCCTTTGTGGTCTTAAACAGAGGGATTGCAGTAGTGGCTATGTTGTGTAGCTAAGTATAAGCACTCTGTATGTGGATAATACTGGGGCTTAGCACTTTTCTTTGTTCACAGCCTTAATGGGCATAGCAACAGCTTCTGTGTGTCAAAAGCTTTTGCCTAGGGAATACCCTCCCCACCTTTCTCAGTCAACTTCCTCCTACCACTGAGGTTCCCAAAAGGACAAAAATATTTTGCACGCATTTCTGATTTCCTAGTGGAGAAGTTGGTCACTCTAATGTTTTTTCAGGCCTCGAAAAAGACCTTTTTCAGGTCCCTTTCCTTAAGGTTGATTTTCCAGGACAAATAGAAAGATCAGGAAAAAACCGCCATCACCCCACAGTAGCTGTATGTTATCACTCAGTGCATTACGTTAATTTTCTGGGTTGTTTCACTGATTTAGCAGTGTTTTTCAATGTTTAGTAAGCGGGAGTCAGAAGGATCTTGGTCTTTTTTGTTTCTAACAGTTCAGAATTTAGTATAGTTTAGAAATTATATCATGATCCTTCCACAGTAGGATATGAAGAAAACCACTACGCATCTGTGTGAGCATGACCACACTGAGACTTAGAGCCCTGTAGTGAGCGATGCTAATCCATGGAGGGGGGGGTCCTTCTGTCCACACTACTTCTGGCCTCTAAGAATTCAGTTTACTTTTAAAAGGTTTTAGAAAAACAATTAAGGAACACTTATCACTGCTGCATTTTTCCTCAAAGTATCCCACAGGGAATTTGTTTCATTCCCAAGGGGGGCAGAATCAGTGGAACCCCAAGCTGTGTTCCCACTTGTTGGTGAAGGGGAGCAGATGCTTGGGGGTGCAGAAATTGCACTTGGAAGAAACTCTGACAAATATTTGCTTCTTTAGAAAGTCTTTTGGGCAGGCCTATGTATATTCTCTGTAGAAAAATGCTATAGCTATCCCCATCCTTTACAACCTCCCTTTGGTAGTATTTTCTTTGAAAGGTACAATCTGGCCTTGCTTTGTTCGCATATGCACATTACTCCTAGTTTAAAAAGTGTGCTGTGAGTGAAAGCAGTCACAGGGTAGAATTCATCTGCCTACAACCGAGTTCCCTTTACAGTCAGCGGGGATCAAATCAGGACAGTCAATAGATTTTTGGAATGCAATTCCTGCT
>NW_009258380.1:365328-391881 GCF_000687185.1 Egretta garzetta
GGTGTGATAAACCATGCCCGAGAAGCTTATTTCTTTCCACTGATTTTAGAGGAAGAGTAGGTGACTGTGTTACAGTCATCGACCCTCTAGACACTGAAGTTTGGTGATGTGCATCCCAGTCATTGTGAAAAAAGTTCCTACAGTGGGGTGCCCCCACTTAGGAGGCTGCAGCTCAGTCCTTCTAAGGGCTGGGCTCTTCTGCAAGCCCTGATGTCAGAGTTCATTGGTATGAATGTGGAGTCCCAAATGTTTTAGAATGCTGTACTTGTGCTGAAAGTGACATGCTAAAATTAAAACCTTTGTGTTTATATAATGTAGAGGAAGCAAGTGGAGCTGCTGCAGGGTTTTTTTTGTGAAATGGGCCTTTTGCTGTAAACCTAGAGCAAGTTAGCACCATGTTGAGCAGGCCTCTTCCAGCCTAGTTTATTCTGTGATTCTCCTGCCAAAAAGTCTTTCTACTGCATGATTATTTAGTGCCAAATTTGGAATCGGTCTGTGTTTAGACAGCTATCCAGATCGCAAAACAACTCTCAGTCTCACGTGCGGACCCTATCATATTTTCTGACCTACTGCTGAGGTCAGATGAGGAGGTCTGTTTAGCTTTTCTCCCTGAGATGAGGCTGGATCTTTGTAGATACCAAGAGTATTGCTTTGCAATACTAAATTAATTTTTTCCCTCCTCTACAAAGAATAAATATATAAATTAGAGTGGAAGAAGATGTTTTTCTGTTCTGCTAGGAACATTTTGTAAGACTTGGCATGAGTGTCCTGGGATTCTGAGCTAAAGATGGTGAACATATGGGAAAGCCCAGGAGGAAGCATACAGGTTTAGTTTTCAAACCTTTCTCTTGGATTGTTACAATAATGTAATGAAAGGACATTAAATGAGCTGAGATTATTAAACCCTAAAGGTTGCTGAGTCCTACTGGGGATCACATTCAAAATGTAATTGAACCAAGTCCAGATATTTTAACTTCTAGCTGGAGATTTGTGCAACATAAGCTGATTCTTTTTCCAGTTCTGACTTTATTGAAAATGGGTTTCATAATTCGCTTATTTCTTTTTAGTAGTAACTGAATAGACATTATTTAGGCCCACTTGGCTCTAGTGAATGAATGGAGCAGTAAATTTATCTAGTAAATTCATGGAGCAGTTCATCTTGAGTGTGCTCACCAGGCATGTGTGGATCAATCAGGGGATCAGGCCCAGCCAGCATGGGTTCATGAAAGGCAGGTCCTGCCTGACTAACCTGATCTCTTTCTATGAGCAGGTGACCTGCCTAGTGGATGAGTCTGAGTGGATGTTATCTAACTGGACTTTAGTAAAGCCTTTGACACTGTCTCCCACAGCTTTCTCATGGAGAAACTGGTGGCTCGTTGCTTGGACAGACATACTCTTCACTGGGTAAAAAAACGGCTGGATGGCTGAGCCCAGAGAGTTGTGGTGAACGGAATTAAATCCAGCTGGTGGCTGGTCACAAGTGGTGTTCCCCAGGGCTCAGTTCTGGGGCCAGTCTTGTTTAATATCTTTGTCAGTGATCTGGTTGAGGGATTGAGTGCAGTCTCAGTAAAGTTTACAGATGACACCAAACCGGGCAGGAGTGTCAATCTGCTCAAGGGTAAGAAGGCTACAGAGGGATCTGGACAGGCTGGATCGATGGGCCGAAGTCAACTGTATGAGGTTTAACAAGGCCAAGTGCCTGGTCCTGCACTTGGATCACAACAACCCCAGGCAATGCTACAGGCTTGGGGAAGAGTGGATGGAAAGCTGCCTGGCAGTAAAGGACCTGGGGGTGCTGGTTGACAGCTGGCTAAACACAAGCCGGCAGTGTGCCCAGAGGTAGCCAAGAAGGCCAACAGCATCCTGGCTTGTATCAGGAATAGTGTGGCCAACAGGACCAGGGAAGTGATTGTTCCCCTGTACTTGGCCACATCTTGAATACCGTGTTCAGTTTTGGGCCCCTCACTACAAAAAGGACATTGAGGTGCTGGACCATGTCCAGAGAAGGGCAATGAAGCTGGTGAAAGGTCTGGAGCATCAGTCTTATGAGGAGTGTCTGAGGGAACTGGGGTTGTTTAGTGTGAAGAGGAGGAGGCTGAGGGGAGACCTTATCGTCCTCTACTTCTCCCAAGTAACAGGTGATAGGATGAGGGGAAATGGCCTCAAGTTGTGTCGGGGAGGTTTTGATTGGACATTAGGAAAAATCTCTTTACTGAAAGAGTGGTCAAGCACTGGAAGAGGCTGCCCAGAGAGGTGGTGGATTCACCATCCCTGGAGGTGTTAAAAAAATGTGTAGACGTGGCACTTCGGGACATGGTGGCGGTTGCGTTGATGGTTGGACTCGATCTTGGAGGTCTTTTCCAAGCTTAATGTTTCTATGATTCTAAAACAGTAAGTACCAATATCAAAGTCATGGTTCAAATCAGATCAAGTTCTATCATAAGTTAGATGCCTGTGCACTGTTATTAAAATCTCACTCCTCCAAAACTATGTAAAGCCTGCGAACAGCTATCCTCTAAGGGTCTGGCTGTGTATCATTCCAGGCAGTCCGCTGCTGGTGTAATGCTCTTCATTATGGTGTGAGAGGGAACAATAGCCTAAACTGTTAATTCTGCTTATTAGTTATATGGGTTTACACTTATTAATATGGAATAGTTTCCATCTAAAATGTTCCAATTGCATTGTAACATAAACTAAATCATTTGACCTCTTTAATTCTAAGAACACTAAATATCCTATTAAAAAAGAAAAGAAAAAAAATCCATTATAACTGGTCATCCTGAAAACTCAGTTTTGTGGATTTGACTTAACTTCTAGTGTCAGACAGTCGTTGGAGTGGTCTCTCTTCTGCTTTCATCTGACTAGCTTAGCTGCTCTTCTCTGACAGTTTGGCTCTACAACATGTTTTCCTCAGACGTGAAGCTGGTCTAAGGGGTTCAGCTCCCTGGCACTGCAGTTTGCAGTTCTCTGCTGGGAAGTTACCTATTGAAATAACTTGGGATAAAACAATGAATCCCTCAGCTTATTTCTTAAGCTATTTCAGTGACCTGTTGGACATCGTGGCTTCAACAAATCAGCACATTTCTGTGTGAAGCAAGATTTGAGTGTGTCCTGTGGCGGCTCTGGAGCGAGGGATTCTTCCCCTTGGTGATACCATCCCTGTTCATGCAGAATATGTGAAAATCAATTGAGAGAGCAAGGGAATAGCTGTCTGCCTTGGAGAGTTGTGCACACACTTATGGGTTTGACTGATCCAGGATGATCGGGCACTGTGCCAGGGTGTGCAGCTGGGGATGGTGAAAGACGTGAGTTAAAACCACAAGGCCAGGAGAGGGACTCAAACCGAAGACTCCCACACCTTGGGTGGTTGCCTTGACTATTGGAGAAAATGGAATGGTAGTATGAAAATATTCAAGTTTTGAATTTAGAAATAATTCTAAGATAATTGAAGCTGCCTTTTAGGAAAACTTACTACTGGCTCTTAATTTTTTGCCTGTTACACCTGTGAGAACATGAAAAGGAAGAATCCTAGGACAAGAAAGAGGATTTGGAATGTTTTTAGGGAAAGGAGAGAGACTAATTATTTCTTAATATCCAGCCATTGGATAAACAAAGTTTCTGTGCCTGAGACAGTCAGGATAGAGGAAAACTTCCACTTTCTACTTTCCTGCTAGAAAGTATTCCTGTTTGAGAGTACTAGTGATGCTTTACAGATTGTAGGCAGGCTGGGGTAAAAGTTGAGTCAAGGGCTGTGTTCGTGGAGAACAGTTTATGCAGAGGGAGGAGGATGTGAAGATTTTTTTTTTTTTTTTTTTTTTTTTTTTTTTTTTTTTTGGCTACTCTGTGGTAGGGGTGCATCTTCTTGGCCTGTGTGTGTGCATGGGAAACTTAGGTGAGTGACCATATCAAATTAGGGAAAAGGCCAATTTAGGATACTTCTCCCCCTTTATCAGTGATTAGGAGAAAAAAAACCAAACCAAACAGACAAGTGGGAAGCATCTGGTAATGTGTGACAGTAGCCTCGATATGCAGAATGGCCTGGAGAAACTGGCTCAGCAGCAGATCTCTATGTGGGAGTCAGCTAATGCTCCTACATTAATTAATGAGGTGAGGAAAGAAATGGAAATACTTGCTCTCCAAGTTCATTCTCTGTGGAAGATTTATCTGGAAAAGCTTCTAAGTAGACTTAATGGAGATCTAAACACTCCTGAAAAGTATTTGTACATACAGTTCTGGGCTATTTGAACAGAGGTCCCAAAAATAGAGTAGAGCAAGTGATAACAGGTTTCCCCTGTTGGTTATTTCAGGTTTTATTTATTTCCTACCAAGTGAAAATCCCATGGAGTTGAGGGCAATATTTGAGCCAGTTATTCTTCTATCCTCACTGGGGGCTGCTCCCTGCAGGAGTGTTTCCTGAGGAAGAACTGATGAAGAAATGGGGATTAAGGAACCTGATCCCCACCCCAGAAGAGCAGCTCTGGTAGCTTTGTCTTGAAAAGGTTTGTGTTCGCACAGGCCAATGTATGAATTTATTCCATATCCAAAATGCTTCCTTAATGCTGGCAACATTTCAATGACCTAAAAAAAAGGGGGGGGGGGGAAAGGGAGGTGGATGGTGATGGAAGATGAAACTAAGCAGCAGCAGCATGTAAAATATGCCCAGCTGAAAGGGACAAAGGGATAAAGTAAAAAGTGAATGCGCTGTGGGCAAGGGGAGCTATTCTGGGTAAGGTCAAAACTGAGGGGGGAACAGGTCATGAATGCAAGCTAGAGAAGGTCAGGTTTGAAAGGCGCTTGGATGAATTTCCTCTGTGGTGAGGAGACGCAGCAGCAAGTCGTGACTCTGCTGTTAGGGCTGAGTTTTGAACTACTGCTTGTTGTGTATGAAAGATGCAACAGATCCTCCCCAAAATGGTGGCGGAGCGCAGAACTGGGTTTCCCAGGAGTGCAGGAATAGATCAGTCAATTGGCTCATGAGCTAAAATGAGCAGAAAGTGGGTCACTACGGAAAGTCAGTGCCCTACAGCAGAATGATGGCTTTGCCTCAAGTGATCCCAGCAATTCTCTGTGTTCTCATCTGCGTGGTGGGCGATGCTGACAATATAGGTGTAATGCAAGTGAGGGATCCAAACTAATTTGTTTCTTTAGTAATGCAAGCTTGATGTTGTACCACACTCCTATTAGCCCTTAGACACACGCACACACACTTGATGAGTTGCTGTTATGGCAAGGGAATGAGAATTCCCCTGCTGCAGTCTGCTGGGCTGGGGTGCGTGGGTTTGAGTGCTACCGGGGCTGTTGCTCTCCGCCTGGCGTGCGGGTGTTGCTGGAGTTTGGCTAACTGTATGGTGCTGCCCTGGGCTGTGGGAAGCATGGCCCTTCCACGGAAAGGTGTCCCCTCCATGCTCTTCTGGAGAGAAAGGGAAAACACAGGCTGCTCTTACCTGTGGCGAAGAAGAAAGCGAGCCTTATTTTATAAAAGGAGTAAACCAGTGGCTAATGTTGGTGCTAAATGCCAATAACAGAGTTTAGGAGACTGTAACATCCAGAACCAACCACTCAAAATGCAGAAAGTCCAGAAGCAGTCAAATACAAACCAGACCTAAATAGGCAAAACCCTGGAAATACACAGCTAGGAAATTTCTGAAGCTTTAGCTTCAACTAGTGTAAGGAATAAAAAAAAAAAAAAAACAACCCAAACAAAACAGTCCTCGTCTCACCTAAAATCCTCCACAACAAACCAACCCCTTCAGGTCTCAGGTGTTTTTGAAAATTAGTGGGACCATAAATATTCTTATAGAGCACTCTGAATAGTATCATTACACTGTTCAAAGAGGAAAAAATTGTATTCTGTGACTTAATAATGCATTTTCATGCATCACATTTTACTTGAATTTCTTTTCAATTTAAACTTAAATTGGAATTTCTTTAGCTTTATGATTCTTGTTTGAGGGATTATTACAGTATTCCTATAATGTTTTTGCCTTCTCTGTACTGCTGTAATTCCGGACTAATATAGGTTTGAAATATCTAAAATATAGAATGGAAGGGAGCTAGTGTTGGAGTTTGAATGCACTTGAAATCATGTGCGTATTTAAAGAAGCCTCCTCTTTGGTAAAATTGTTTGAATAATGGAGGGAAGGTACCCCTATGTTTTCTGACAGTTAGTGGGGAAAGTGCTGGATAAACTGGAAATATTGTTCCATGAGTTCTGTTGCCTCCCACTCTCGCACACAGTGCTGAGCTCAAGTGAGATCTCCAGGGACTGGAACTGATTTTATGGAGTAAACAGGTTCCCTTTTATTAGAGCTTATTTTCCTAGCTTTGCAGAACTAAACTTAGTGCCCTGCAGTTGATGTCATTTTAAAACCTATCACTTAGGTGTTTTAAAATCTTTGACAGACCAATTATAATTAACATGATGGGCCTAAATCACACAAGAATTCTCAGCTCTTCTCTTGAAGTATCTGGTATGGCAACATTAAAAAAAAACAAACCAACAAACCAGTCTCTCACTTCATAAATTTTTAGGATACTTTAGTCTTCTACCTTTTAATAATTATGTCTCCTGAGATATTTGTGCCCTTAGTTTTTCTGCTAAGTATTTCTTTTATACTCGATACCTGTGGGACCAGCAGGCCTTAGTGGTTGCAAATATTGCGTAGAAATTTGAATTAGTCATCTTTTCTCCTCTTTTTTTTTTTTTTTTTTTTTTTTTTTTTTGTCTAAATCAGCATTGATAAGGTAGTTCAGGGTGTATGGCACATAGATATCATTTGGCTGAGAATTTCCAAGTGGGGCAAAGATCCTTGTGAGGAATGTCCATTTTTTTCAACAAGAGCTGCCTCCAGATGTCGGGATCCCTGGAATGACTTGCAGCTATGCCTTGCAGTGATCTGGAAGGCAAAAGAAAGATGAAGGTGATCAGGAAACAAACCTGTAAACCTATAAAATATTTGAAATGGGCAGCTTTCCTGCATATATTCAAAGCCTCTGTTGTTTGGTGATATCTCTCCCACCCTTTGTATTGCTGTTTGTTTTGAAGCTCTCGCAGAGCACTGCTGTGGTACCAGACTTAATCCAAGAGCCAACAGACTAGTCTCATTCTACAGCAAATTCTACAGTCACCTAAGTGTCACTGGTGCCATGCCCCAGACACATCCTGGTATGGTTTTCCTCAGAAGAAAAGATGACAGTTTTGACAAAGACCATGAAGTGGGAATTACCAAAGCAACATAAACGGGAAAGTGTTCACTGAAGAAAGAAGTTTCTGGGATTGGGAGAAGGACGGAAATTAAAAGAATCTTTCTTATAAATATTATGCACTGGGGAGAGACGGAGGGAAACTTTTTGCAGACTTGGCTGAATGACTAAGTTAGCATGAAGTAAGCTAGAGAATGAATTGTATAGACAATTCAGGCAGACCCTGAATTTTTTCATAAAGACAGTTTCCTGTGTGATGTTAATGTTGTTGATAATACTCCTAATTTTCCCTTACCTCTCCAGAGGTTTGCTGGATGGCTATTACAAATTTTCCACAGACTGTGAGATTGAAGAGTTTAGCTTGAGCTCTATTCTAGCTGAATCTTTCTACAGCCATGCACTGGCATCTAGATGGTGGGTTATTGTAGTGGTTCCTTTTTTTTTTTTTTTTTTACTATCTATTTTCCTATCAGTATATCAATTGGTCTGTGATAATTTTTGATCCACAATTATTTTTGAGAAAGTGTTTCTGAGACGAATCAGAGCTTTGGAACCAGCATAAGTGGAAAAGAGATTATTCCTGTTGTCCTCTGGATGCAGAAACATGACAGCACCTACAAAAAGGCAACATTTAAATCATGAGCAGGATGTGAATTTGCTGAAGAGGGTTGTTATATGCTCCTTAGGTTAGAACAACTTGATGTTTCCTTCGAGTGGAGACCTTGGGAAGGCATTAAAAGTAGAGAACTTTATATACTTGATGTTAAAAGAGGATGACTTAGTTGAAGCCACGTGTGGCATTTTAATATTTACAGCTTTGCTAGGGGAGGGAAAAAATCCGGTGGCTATTTCTAATGAGTTCTAGCAGTGACCCATGTAGTCCACTCTCTTCTTTTATGCACACAAGGGACCTCTCACTGTAAAGAGTGCTAAGTTTGCATGCTTTAATTTAAAATCCAGCTTAAATAGAGTTTAACTGAGACCTTAACTCTCTTGACATTAGACATAATTATTAGGCAAAGCAAGTACTATCTTCTATTAAACTAACTGGTAGAGCTGGAAAAAGTAGGCAAGCTCCTGGGTATACAAGGATTTGTCTGCTTTTTCCAGCTCTCCTAGTCAGTCTAAGAAAAAACCAAAAAAAGGTATTTTCTCTTTCCGTTCAAAGTTTGTCTTGCTTATGTCCTCAGATCACCACAGCTCCATCAGCACTGAAGTGTATGTTATTATTAACTATAACTCATACTGTAGTTGTGCTATACAAACATATCATGAGTCCTGCTGGGAAAGGCTGCAGTCTAATGGGAACCAGACTCCACTGCAAAGCATAACAGGCGTAAGAGGAAGGAGCATCAGGGAGAGGTTACTGAAAAAGTGTGTTTGCATAGGCCAGCTCTTCATACAGCTCATTTTGAGGAGCAGGCATGTGCTGGAGTATGCTTCAGAAGTTGACAGTAGCCTCCTCCTCCTTGCTGGCAGTTACTTAAGGGCTTGATGCTAAAAGTGGCAGTTTTGAAGGATGACTTAAGGGGTAAGGCTGGAACTGATATAACTTAAGAGTCCAGTAGATGTGGGTTTCCAATGCTAAGCTGGCCTCTGCCCTGTCACAGACCTCTGGAAAATGAAAGGTTTGGGAAAGCATGGGGACCTGGGTTAGGTTGTGGAGGGAGGCAGAGAACATTTTAAAAAAAAAATAAATAAAAAAAATCAGTCTGAGCTGGGGTTTTGAACAACCAGAAGATCTGAGAGGCTTGGGTTTGATGATAATGTAAAACTTTAGCTGGTGAGATGCTTGAGCCTCTTTCTGCTGCTTGGATGGTAAAATAGGGATGAAATCTGCTTGGATTTTCCAGCTGAGATTTTCCACCTTAACAGAATTTTAACTGGTGCAACTCATGCATAAATGGTGTCTGCAGCATGCTCCGAATCCCTGATGCGTCCTGGGTACAAACAGCAGCTGTGGCTACTGCATTCTGTTCTCCAGCTGCCCCAGTCTTGTGGTGTGGTACCTGTTAGAGGATGATGCAGATATCCCTGGGCAGTTGGAAAGCCATAACAAGCAGACCTCACTGTAAAAATTAGTCTGGTGTGCAAGAATAATTTATTCACCTGCATTTGTTCCAAGACCACATTTTCTAGCATAAAATGGGAACACGGCTAATGAATTTCAACAGATGTATATCAGATCTGCTAGGATGGGGGTCTAATATTACTATTTAGTATGAGATTCAGGAAAAGGGGATTAAGTGTCTCAAAAGCCAAAGTTATATCCTCTCTACTGTTCCATACTAGCTAATATCACCTCCTAAATAAGCTTGGTAGGGCCTTCTGCAAGGGTGGGATGTATAGTGCTAGATCCCAGAACTAGGTCTGGGTCTGAGTAGACAGTGATTTATATCAGGGTTCAAATCATGTGTAACCCATTTCTGTGAAATATTTATATTCCCAAGATGAATTTTATCATGGGAGGATTTCCCAGCAGGTTAGGCACATACCTATGCAGCCTTCATTTTTCATACTCTGATTTAACTGGGTCTGTTCAGAAAATGAATAATTGCTATGCCATCATGATTTTTGCTTTCTTGTAGAATTACAAGTTTAGCTGTTGCCTGCGAAGTTCTAACCTGAATCTGATAAAACAAGAACAAGGTGCTGCCTTGGACTATAGGAGAAGTTGAATCTTGACTTAGATCGCTTTGCATGATTCGTGGAATAATCTACAATGTCTCCAAGACCACAGCTGCTTAACTTCAAAGGTGGTGACTTCTTCCAAGCTAGGCACAAAGTCCTCTAAACTCTGATAAATTCAGACCCCAGGGCCCCAGTAATGTTATGCTGTTCTGGCAAACCATCCTTAAGGATGAAGCGGCACTGGGAAGTCCTGTTCCGAGGGGTGTTCAGTCACTGTGCCAGGGCTGTGGGCTTTCTGGAACACGCGTTTACAAGGGGAGCACTCTCCAGCCTCAAACACTTCCACGCTGTTGTACTCCCCAAGTTCTTGCTTAGGGTTGGAGGGCTGAGGAAAGCATTTTCTGTGCCTTCCACCTGCTGATTGTTGTCATCTGTAGTCCTGTTTGATGGTTTGAGAAGGCCCTCAGATGAAGAGGTAGCTCAGGCTATACTGCCTGTGAATGATCTGGCCCACATCTACCAGTTGTTCGACTTTTCCAAGTTGCTTTTTTTTTTTAAAAAAACAAAGCAAAACAGAGCAGTGGAAAAATATGTAGGTTTTGCAGTAATTGTGATTGTAATATTTGCTTGTAAAAATATTTCTAGTGGTATCCATAACAGCAACTGTGGGTCTTTTCTTTATCTTCTCAACCTTTGGCTCCAGAATGTACAATTTCATCTAAGATGTGTATTGACTTTGTTTTAAGGCTATTTTGATCATGTGTTCATTTTCTTTCATTATCTCTCTTTTCTTTTTTCTTTTTTTTTTTCTTGGAGGGGGAACCTTTTCTGCCCACCAAGATCACTTACATAGTCATAAAAAAGAAAAATAAACACTGATAAATATATATAAACTATATCTAGATATAAATATAAACTGAGACATAGACAAGATCCAAGAACTCCATCTAGTATTAGTATTGTATCACAATATGAATTATGATTCCCACCAGCCACAAAAATGCTGTAGTTTAGTTTTTTGCTTCCTGAGCTTGCCTCTCTTACTCAAGGAGCTCTAAAATATAAGGCTGAGCTAGGCAGAGAGCAGTCCAGAAGAATCTACTACATGCATTTTTTTAAAATGCAGTCTATCCTTCTTTGAAGCATAACAACTCATTTTTCATCTTTGAAGGGGTTTGAGACCATTTGTTTTTATTCCCAGAAAAAGAGGCATCATGGAAGTCATATCTGAGAAACAGAGGTTGAGGGACTTGCTTCAGGCTACAGAGGGAACTGGCATCAGGGCTAAAATCTGGTTTCTGTCATTCCCACCAAAGGTTTTGAAAACCTGTGCCATACATTTGATTCCCACTCGACTCAGTGTTATAGGCCCCCAAGAAAAGCCAAAAGCCAACTAAAGCCTATATTTAAATTTGTGGGGTGGGGTTTTTTTGTTTTGTTTTCTGGCTTTTTTTTTTTCTGCTTTTGTGTGGTGTGGTTTTTTTGTTTTTTTTGTTTTTTTTTTTTTACAGAGCAATGTCTATATTTTGTTGCTTGACCTCCACTGCAGCAACACTAATGCAAGTTTCAGCGCTGCAGCAGTGAGCATACGAGGTGTTTGTCGGGTGATGGCTTAGCGTTTCTCATAATGACATCTCCACGCAAACGATAATTCAAGAATTCCGTGTTCAAGTTTTTATCTGATGGCGACAAAATTTTCAGAATCAAAGGTATGGGGATAATTAGGACTCTTGTTAATGATTCTCTGCATTTTCATTTTTTTCCCTCCTCAATGAAATGAGATTCACACGGATTAATTACTACCTGCTATAAATAAACCCTGCGAACGGCAATCTGCATCACAGAGGCAGAGGGTAGCTGTCGTTTTAATATATCACAGCTTTCCACGCACCTGTTCGCCCGATGCTGTTGCCATGGGAACTTCACTTTATAAGAGAAGCTCTGCATAATTAGCATGGATCGAGGTCTATATCAATCAGAATAATTTGGAGGAGTACGAAGAGCCCAAAGGAGAAGGCAAAGCTACTTGTCTCTGTAGGGAAGGTATCAGACCTCTGCTGCGTGGTAAATAGCAAAGCAGTTACTGGAAGAATTCAACGGAATTAACAAATCTAAGGGAACCAAATTATACAAAAGATGGAAAACTTTGTTCCCTTGGTTGTCATTATGAAACACTGTTAGAATGGGCTTTGAAAAATGAACAAAGACCAAAAAAAAATATATATACTTGTGTTATTAACTTGGAGGCTTTGTCATGAGCTAAGAAATTTCATAGGCTGCAATAGTGCCATCAGTCAGGGAGTCTGGCAGTGGTGCAGGGCAGTGCTGGCAATGCACAGCGCTACCTTTTGGCCTTTCTGACTATAGCGAGATAACCAACGTAAGGATAGAACAGCAGCTTTAACTTTAATTTTTCTTCCTCCTTGTCAGCTGGTGTCAGAAATATCACTTTAAAGAAAAGAGCTTGATGGTGTTGTAAAATGCCTGAAATTGAAAAATTGTTTTTAAAAAAAGTTGGGAGAGCTCCATGTCTCTGTGTGTGTCCCCATGCACAAGTAAGCGACTAAGTGAGTGAATCTTCTGCTAATATTGTCTTGGCTGTGAGTCTCAGCTGGATGCGATACAGTATTAGTGGAGTGACTGCGGTATGGGAGCCGTCTTAGACTGTAGCTGTATGTGAAGCAATAACTTTGAATTCTTTAGGGGTCCAGCCTGAATGCAAGTGTCAATGTAGAATTATATTTCTGTGTTGACAATAATCACTGATAATCTGAGTCATCAAAACAGCTCAAAAGGAAAAGGTGATGAAAACTTGAAAATCTGTGCTCTTTGGCAATAATAATGACAGGAAATAGTTTCATACATAAAGGATAGTAGATCTAAAGGACTTCTGGTAAAACAGTAATGTGAGGGAGTCTGGTATGTGTGTTGTCTTGGCTTTTGAAGGCACAGCTACCGACATCAGTCTAGGTTTGCAGAATTTGTAGGCCTTATACAATAGACAAGCTATGGTCCTTGGATGACACTGGATTGGTCTATGCTACTTCATTTATCTTATTTCAGAAGATCATGGTAATCTTCTGTATTGGACAGGCTGTGAGGAAAAAAAAAAATGAATTAAAATCACAAATTGCTTTAGTTCATTTCCATGGTGTTTTAGTCCATGTACTGAGACCTTCACTGACCCCTTGGATTTTATTCATGTAAAAGCTTGTTACACTAGAATATGGGCTGGAGAAAACTTCTTTGCTACATGTAAGCAACAAGTCCAGAAGAGAAGGTGAGGTGGTTCTTCACCTCTGCTGATCCTAAGTACTGGATGGAGAGGCTTCCACCTGTGCTGTATCTGCTGTCAGATGGAGGGAGGACACTTCATGGGCACAACCACAGCTTTGGATACCACTGTTGCAGAACACGGAAAAGATACCTCTCATAGCTGCTTCTGTGGAAGGACAAGGCAGAGACTGGAGCCCTGGGTCTCTTAACCAGAGGAGTGTCCTCACTCCTAGGTTTCATAGCTGTGCTATGTCCTCCTCTCTTCTTCCTCCTGCTTGAACTCCTTCCTGCATCGCATCACAGCTTCAACAGTGCAAGCAGTGCATGTGGCTTAGAGCACACATTTTGGAAAAGCAGTTTTGAATCCCTTCACCCCAAAGAGGGACTCCAGAAAGGAGACCCATGGGTGCAGCCTCTTGCTGTGCTTGCTACAGCATGGCTTTGCATCAGGCCAGAGCTGGGTGCCTCCGTGACTGTCCTGTGCAGGCTTGGAAGAACAACTTTGGACAACGTGACAACTTTCAGTGAAAGAGGAAAATGCTTAAGGAGTTTAACTGCTTCCAGGGAAAGATTGCAATTGAGTGAAATCTTTTGGGTTGTAACTTTGCAGGGAGGCACCTCAATTCAACAGAGAATCCTGCTTTTAGGAGCAAATCTAGCTTCAAGTCACCATTTCAAGTTAAGCATTATAGCTCTGAGAGTAATGATCCAACCTAAGTGCTTCCATAAATTCAATTCATTAAAATAATATTTCCTCTGGCCCCAAAAGTGCCAGATCTCATAAACCACCCATTTGAAATTGTTAGATAAGTTTGGCTTTTTTATTGTTTTTCAAGAGAAAGATGTTGCCTCGAGACTAGGAATGTGTTTGGTACAATTTAGTCAATTTTAGAGATGCGTTCTCATTGGACTTATTCCTTGTTTTACTTTTGTATAAAGGAAGGGAGAACTAGGTCCTTAGCTTTAGTGCTGCAAATGTGTTTATACCTGTACAGTAATAATTTAGAGAGAAGCAGAAAAATTTAGTCAGAAAATCTTAAATAGTGTGGGGACAAGTTTGGAAGGTAATCTTTGTACTGCATTAAGATTGAAGGATGGTAGAGACATGCAGCTGAAAAATGTCTTAGCCTATGTGAAATTATTCTGTGATCTAGCAAAACAGCAGGCTAGATTTTTTGGTGTGCTTACTTCCATTTTTTTTTTTTTTTTTAAAAAGAAAAAGCTATCCATTTTGTCCTGACCATTAAAAACAGAGTGAAAAATGCATATAAATCTTCCTTAAATATATTACTGCCTATTTACATATGCGCCACATTGCTATCTAAGAGGATGGATAGAAAGTCTCCTGGTAGAAAACCTTGAACAACTGGATGGAAACAAAGTTTATTTTTAAGCAGTTGTCTTTAGTGTTTATGAAAGGGACTGGATTGTGACAGCAGGAAAAAAATATTGTAGGTTTAAATTAATTAATAAGGAAAAAGCTCATAGCTTGGGCAACTTCCCCTGCTGCAGCATTACTGGTACTTTAATGGAAATTGTTGAGGGATCATCCCCACGGACATGAAATAAAAGTTTGCTTCCCCCCTACCTTGTACCTCAGTTTGGTGGTACTGGAGAATGACCACTGTCATCTACAAACTAAAGTACAGATTCATTTCATAAGCGCCTTCAAAAACCTCTTTCACAATGACAGACTTTAATCACTATAAATACTAATAATTTTGAAGTGAAATGAAGGCCTGGTATGTGCATTTTCACTTTGCCAAGCCAGCCAATATACTTGCTGTAAAATGTGATCATGCTCTAGGCTTAATTTCAGTGTGTCTTGCTGCAAATTAAGATATTATAAAAAAGTTGTTCTACCTTTGAACTTACAGCTGACCCGTGGAAGGTCTTGACACTTTCCCAGGTAGGAAAATGGGACCAAAGATATCCTGATATACCTTCTAGTCTGTGACAACAGCAACCGAGTTGGTACTTTTTGTAAATTTAGAAAACTTCAGTAAATTCAGAAAATGTCATCCTCACACCAAAGAGATTGTTCAGTGAAGTGTTAATAAACACCAAGTGATGAGGCAGGCATAATTGCAGGAAAGGTCTTTAAAGGTTTGAGGATTAGCATTATGCATTTGGAGTTATGGTTTTGCTCAGAAACTGCTTGGTCTAGTTGGTACCACACGGACCCAGCAGAATAAGTTTCTTCTGGAAGCATGGATTATTTTTTGGTTTGTGCTTTTTTGTTTGGATTTCCATGCTTGAGACCTGCTTAAGTCTGTGTGCCACACTGGAGAACAGCTGTTGCCAGTTTGCCTTTATTTCCTCTTGCCCCCTTTCCTTTTCTTGCCTAACTTGTCTCCGGTCTTTCTTCTCTTGTGGCTTGCTTTAACTCCTCCCCATGCAGGGCTGGAGAGCTGGAACAGAAATGGAAAAGCCAGAATCAGATCTGTAAGCTTCACCTCTTTGACAAAGCATGTGGCATGAGCTCTAGGCCTTCGTTACTTCTATTTCAGTAGCATGCTACGTGACTACGCTGACTTTTCAGTGTAAACCTGGCAGAACGGGCTTTTAGAAAGCGGTGTGTAATTCAGATATATCTTATGTAGCCACCCAAACCGTATTCAAAGTTTCACCTTGTGGGGGAAGGAGGGAGTGAGAAGAGAGGCATATCTGCATTACCCAAAAATACTGATAACCACACTCAATGGGTACATTTGCTGGAATACAGGGCTTGGAGGTGCTTTGGAGAGCAAAGAGATGCAGAATTTTCCTATCTGAGTGAGACTGGGCTTGAAGTGTCACATACACTTGTAGGGCTCCATTAACCCATTTTGAGATGCTTGTGTCGGGCTTGCATTTGAACATGTCCATCTGCTGATGGACAGCAGTGCGCTAAAAAAACCATAAGGACATAATTAATGATGGTGCAAGAAAAACGCAGCATCCTAAACCTTCCCTTTGAAACTCAGGGAGTCTTTAGAGATTTGTAGACCGCAGGGGCTGCTTATGTTGCTTAACAACATCTTCTGCCACTGACACAGCAGCACCTTGCTTTTATAGTTAATGCAGCAGAGTCTCTCTTTCTATCCCTGTTCGGCTGCCCGTGGAAGTTATTTACAACCTCAGCAGAAAGTGAAATAACACTGTGATAACTGGCCCCTGTTGACACTGTCAGGTTTCCAGGTCTATAAGACAAATGTTGCTTCTGACTCGCAGCACCCTGTGTGTTGTGCATTTTCATGCAGATTTTTATTACCTGGCAGGTGGCTTGGGAGTCACAGGTGGAAAAAAGGGCTGAGATCAATAACTGAGAATGATCAAGTCGTGTCAGCGAGGGGTCAGCAGGCAGCAGTTGTGGAAGTTGCCCCTTGACATGACTCTTGGGGGCGGTGAGGGGGAGTGCCTTGATTTCTGAAAAGCATCATGCTGTGTTAAAGAGTGCCTAATTATAGCTGTCGCTGTGGCCAGCTAAAATAACAAAGGGCTTTGAACAGGGACGGTGAATAACTGAATTTTATTCTGGTTGTTGCTGGTGCTGCTGCCATCTCTGTCTTGCACTGGGCTGTGCTGGCCCAGGTCCCCAAAGGTGCAGGCTCTGCCTTTTCCTAATGCCATGGAGTCGGGACAGGTCCCAAGAGACCGTCTAGTCCCACGTGAGATTGACTGCAGCCATTTTATTCCTGAGATGGGCTTATCCTGCCTGCTTTTAAAAACCTTCAGTGTCATCTTCCTTTAATGCACTCATTTTTGTGTAGCAGCTGGTGCTGCCACTGTTTTATCTGTAGACATTTCAACATAGGATTAACTTTTCCAGCTCAAAAAGGCAAGTGGCTAAGACTTCTGGCAAAGGATATGGGCTGCGATTGTGCTTTTATCCTGCTATGCTTCTGCCAGGATCAGAGAAGTCCTGCTTTCTGCATTAAGACCTGCAGATACTGTTGTTTGATTTCAATGATGTATTAAATCCTGAGGAAGCTTAAAAAAAAAAACACAAAACAAAACCCTCACAATTTTTTGCTCTGGTTGCACAAACAGGGCTATGACAGAGAAGGGCCTCGTCAAAGTTTCAGACAGAACTCAGTAGCAGATTTAGCAACCTTTTCATTTCATCTTGTTTTGTGTCTCCTTGGAATTAGACGAGCAGCAGATTCTGCAGTTTTCTTTCAGCACAATCCAGGAAGGTGTCTGTAAGCAATTTCTGCATTATAGTCCCTATTTATATCTGTAATTAAAGAAATAAGTATCATAGTTATCTTTCTAATTTTGTAATTACCTCTTTGAAATAATAGTCCCGTTCCAGGTGTTTTCTAAAATAAAACAGCTAGGGAAATTAATTTCAATTAGAAAGGAAAAAATACAAACTGAAGTGTGGTTTTATTTAAAACAAAGCAACCTAAAACCACAGTCACAATAAAAAAGAAAACCCAAACCAACCGAACATGCATTTCTTGGAGGGTACTTCATTTAGGTAATTAAATCTGTGTAGTGTGAATGAACCATTGGCAGCAGTGCCCTTTATCAAATGACATTTAGAGCACATTAATCTGCTGAATTCTGAGGCTTCCCAGCAGCTTAAAACACATCTGGAGGCAAAAAATCAGTGAATTCTTAATGGGAATGAATAGTCTTTTGGTATGTAGTAGAGATGCTTTAGGCTTTCTCACTTAGATTTATTAACATGGAGAAACCTGAGTTGTATACATGTAAATTCATAAGAAATCACAAGTTTATGACATGTGCATGTTGGAGTTCAGAAGAAAGATAAGTTTTTCATCCAAAAGAAAATGAGAGAAACCATGAAGGAACACTCTTATCTCAACCATTGCTTTCTTTTCTTTCTCCCTAATCTTTCTTCCAGCACCTTTTGTATTGTCTGTGACCACTGCAAATCCTGTTTTCTTCCTGAGACAGTGTTGCAGAAGGAAACTGTTTGATGTGGGATATGTGGAAAGGAGCTCTCAGAGAGCTGCCAAGGCTGGCAGATTTTGGGAGAAAGTCATGCTTGTTAAAGCTCAAAGTCTAAAGTTGAATTCTGCAGCAGCACCTCTTCTCTTCTCCAGCTTTAGGCAACCCCCAAAAATGGTTCCTGGAACAGAGTTGACAAGCATAAATATGGCCTGAAAGCAAATCATTAAGGTCAAGACTCTCTTCTGGAGTTTTTCAAAGTGTGTCTGTTGCTATTACTCTTGTAAGGTTGCTGCTCCTGTCAGAAATCATGTTAGCAGGGTACGGTAGCACCCACCATCTTTCAGGCCCCATTGAGCTGTTTAAGTTTTCAAAGTATCAATGTGTTGTTTTGGTTTTTTTCCCTAGTCTTTAATTCATTCACACAGCCCTGCTGGGATGTGGAGTGTCCTTGATGAAGTTTCAGGTTTAACCAAGTGCTTGGTACAAGTGAAGGGCTCAAGGTTTGTACCCTTGAATTTGTGTGTAACTTTTGAAACTGGCCCATTCATCTCTTAAAAAAAGCCTTCTCTGGTAGGATCCCTAAAGTCTTTGCGTTCGTCTTGGGTAAGAATTAAAATTGTTCTCAACCAGCATAGGGAAGTGATATAGCAGAGGGTGAAAAAAGAACAGGAAAGTTCACTTTATCTCTTTAGAGGTAAAATAAGGTCTTGGGGACTCTCAGTGTCTGCAAGTATGTACTTTTAGGCTTAGAGACAGCTTATCAGATCGGCACATTATGCAAGCCATGTGCTATTTCCATTTCAGGGCAAGATCTGGTGCACATCACCTTGTCCCACCACCCACACCACCTGAGCTAAATGACTGTTTACAATTGCAACAATTCCCTTGAATTAAGTATCAGTCCTTTTACTAATAACATGGGACTGCAGACTTGGTCAGGAGGTCCCGAATGGGCATTGGGAAGGGATGGAATCAAAAATGATCAGGATTCACAGGAAGGGCATATTTCAAATGGAGAGTGGGATTATAGAAATTGGGCATTTAGGATCTCTTTGAAATTAGTGCTTCAAAGAGCATTTGCCTTCTAGGGAAAATATTCTTTGAACATTGCAAAACATAAGTGAGTTAGCCTTGGATGTATTTTTCATAGTTGTTCTCTTTCTTTGTGTTAATAACTAAGGCTATTGCTGCTTAAGGACTTGATCCCTTACAGCCTGTCTTTTTCTCTCTCCTTGATCCTGCAGTGAAGTCATAATACTGCATTTTTTGTGGTATTACGATCATTTCCATGGCAACAGACCGATGTCCAAAGTATGGGATCGCGACTTCAGCGTGGGATCAAGCAAGAGGAGATAAAGTCTTTATTAAAATACACTTTGTCAATAGGAAGAAAAGGAACTCATAAAAATTCCATTAGTTTTATTATGCATTTCCTTCTCCAACTGAGCATAAGTGCAAATGAAAAGTGCTTCTTTAAGGAGCTCTTTGTTTTTTACTTGTTTACGTTGATCAATAAAATGTTGGTTTGAAAGGAAACATGAACTAAAGAACTGCAGCTGTAATATATATAAAAACTTACTTAAAATCCTGATGGTAAATTTTTTTTTAAACACAGGAGTGCTTTCTAATACCAATAGACCTATATAGAGCAATGACCATGAAAGGTTGCTTGGCAGACCTTCCCCAGGGAAGATTACCTTCATGCATTTGTTTGTAGGCCCCTTAGGAGCTTCCTGCCCTGCCCCAGCTGTAGCTATGCTCTGTTAGGCTCCCCTGGTCATGATATTTCTCTCTTAAGACCTTGCAACATCCCTAAAAATTTTTCTGCCTCCAGTCACCCACACTGGGGAAAAAGAAACCACAGGCCTAGAGACCTGTTCTGCAAACCCTTGCATGTGCTTAGCAGAGAAGACCACCTCCTGCCCTACTTTGGATTACCTTGAACTCAATAGACATTTTGGAGGGCATCATGAAGACTAGGCAATGTTGAAAGAAGCCCATCTGCTGTTGGCAGTCCAAAGGCATCAAACTTACCAAATAAAAACCCTGTCAGGGTTATCTTTGCTTTGTTGTTCCCCTTCCCTAGAACTGGGGATACCTTGGAGAGGATGCTGCATGAATGCTTTCTAGATATTTCCAAAGAGGAGCAAGAAAGAGGCAAAGGATACCCTGGTTTAGTGATCCTATACTGCAAGAGATGCCCTTGGTGCAATACAAAGTTGGCTGACTCATCTTCTGTCATGCAGTGCTTCATACAGAGAGACTTTTTCTGTATGTGAGGCTCTTGTCGGTCCTGCCTACTTCTTCCAAGACCTTGTTCTAAACAGTTGTCACCCCAGCAAGGAAATCCCAGATTATCTGTACTTCTCTGAAGTACATGAAGAAGGGCTGAAGGTATGGCTGGCCAGCCTGTGGCAGACGTGAGGGATGGTGAGGTAAGGATGGCTGAGTTTGGAGCATGAGTCCCAACCTGCCCCATGCTGTCAGCTTCTGAGAAGCCATCATGAGTCAACCTGTGTTACTCTGAACCCTCTTTCTGACTTTTGCCGGCAGACTAAGACGTCAAATTATCTGTTCTCATCCCATGGGCCTGATTCTCCTCCGACTTACGCTATGGCGTGTCAGAAGCATTCCCCCTGAGGCTAATATATTGGTGTAAATGAGAAGAGAATCAAGCAGTGGATAAAGACAGTCATAGACTTTGGGATCTGTTCTCCCTTTGGTGCATGCTGTGATTTATGTACAGAACTCCTATTAGCAACAGTGGGAGAAGAGGTACTTACATTGCTAAACAGGATTTTTTTTTTCTCAGTTGCCTGAAGCTACTCAGTATAAGCCTGTTGTGAAAGTGATTGGAGATTTAGGGGAAGGAATGCCAAAGAGAAATAAGAAAAAACAAAACTAATCCTAAACTAAGCAACTGTAAGAAATGTGGGGGTTTTGAGGGTTGGGTTTTTTCCTGAAACCTGGAGTTTTTTAACAGCTAAGTAACTGTTCTTAATAGTCCTGAATTTTTGGAGTGGCTCTGTGGGTGGGGATTTGCATAGGCACTGATAAGGGTGGAGGTAAAAGGACAAGGAAAGTTGAAAGTGGAAAAGCTGGAATCACTTCTCTGCTCATTTCCTTTATTGCAATTTGCCTTATAGCAGCAGACGGCTATGGAAATACAGCTGTTGCTCTTGCTATTTTGCAAACCAGCTTTTGCTCCTTTTAATAGAAATGTAACTTTTGATCTAGTTGCCAGCTTCAGAACTGTTACAATCAAGATGAGTTTTTCCTCTCTTCTGCCTTCTCTGCAATGTCTTCTAAATTTCCAAGTCTTCTAAATTTCTAGTCTCTTTAACAAAAGGTTTATTGTCTCGCCTTGAGATGTATGCATAAGGGCAAGCTACTCCTTGATATTATGGGGCAGAACCTACCAGTTCTGCTATTATCCAAGCCTAGGCATTGCAGCAAACTGGCAAGAGTTAATCTTTATTAAGCAAAAGCATGTAGGACCCACACAGGCTCTATAGTTGCACTGTATTCTCATGCTTACCATTTCCTTTATTGATTTGCCTGTCTAAATGGGTACTTCTAAACTCTGTGGGTGTTTTCCAATTAGATAAAACGCAATTCATGTCACCCTGCTGCAGGTCTAACAGCCATAACCAAGAGAGTGCATTGAGGACTTCTCGGCAGAGCAACCTAGTTTAATCAAGGCGGCCCCCTTCAGCGCTACCTCAGCTGCAGGACATCTCTCTTCACGCGCAATGCTTCCTTTATTGGAACTTTAGAGGAATGGGCTGCAGCTATGCTAACAGCTGCGGCTGTGCTTTATGGGCCAGCTATATGGTTAGCAGAGAAGATGCATGAGCTTCCCTCTCCTAGGCTGTTTTGGGAAAGCGCCGCTTCTCCAACGAGAATGTGGGCATGATGCATGCAGGGCTCGGCACATTGGTCCAGCAAGAGCTGCCAGCAGCATTGCCCTTCCCAAATGGGAACAAAAACATCTTGGAAGATTGTCACTGCTGCCTATGTGAGAGCTGAATCTGATAAACCTCTTAACAGTCAGAGCTGAGCAGGTGTTTGCTGAGTGTTATGCATTTGCTGGAGAATCATGGACTCTCTTTCATGGGACAAGCATATTTTCTTGCATGCCCAGAGAGGTCTTACATTCCCCTCCTGAGACAGCACAGAGCTGATGGACAATCCCTGAGGAAACCACAAAGAGAAGTCGGGGTTTCTATCTGAAACTCTGTTTAGCTTAACACTCTGAATCCTATTGTGGTTTTGACCCTTTAAATTTCTACTTGCTGCTACCTTTCATGCTCCTCTGCCACACACTCTCCCAGCAGACCACCCATCTGGAAGACTTTGGGCAGATGCTTCCCTTCTCACCTTCAACAGGGTCCCCGTGCTTCTTGCTTTGCTGTCCAGCACTGTGTCCCACCACTGTCTTTGATTGCTCTAGTGACACATCCCACATGACCTCCATAGAAGCCTTACATCTCTGAACCTGTTTGTCCCTTATGTGTAGGACCACTGGAGTCAGTTTCTGGTGTATAAAATGGGCAACCAGCTATTCTTTATGCATTGGCTAGAGCTGTGAGAGAGATGGGGAAGACGTTCTTGGCCCCATGTATTTGTTATCAAGAAAGAGAGAAATGTGTCTGGGTACACAGAACTTTGGATTGCTTTCTGTCTATATTCCTCTTAGAAGATACCACGACTTCATACAAACGCAGAATCACTGCATGGCTCTGAGCTAAAGGAAGAGGGATGAGACAAGAGGCTTGCCAATGCCCTGTGTAGCTCACCAAAACCAGTTGTTGGACTCCACTGTATTCATGAGATGCAGCTGCATCACCTTTATGGTGTAAATAAGTGAGTCACTGCAAAAGGTAACATGCTTTCCTTGCATAGCATAGTTCTTTGCTCAGCGCGAGCAGAAAGCAGTCCCAGCAGCGTTTCTCCTCCCATCACCATGTGTATGAGCCAGGCTGAAAGCTGCAGCAGCTCTGCAATCTGCTCCCCTGCAGCCCCTTTTCAAACTACGTTAACTGGCTGCTTTTAAAAGTCTCGTTACTGCTGTCCCTTAGTCACACGACTACTTTAGTTCTTCCATCGCGTATGACGCCCCTTTGGGTGGGATGCTTCCAGGCCTCAGCTCTCAATCCTCAGAGACACTGCAGTTTTGGAGGAATCAGTGTTGAGAGCTGGCTGGCAAACCTTGCTCGTCAGGAGCATTAAAGTTCACTGCCAGTGAGAAAACAGACAACGATTTGTCCCCCCTCTCCATGCCACTGCAGCAACCCCCTGGCTAACCTGGAGCTTGGCATAGCCAGCACGTTAATGCCACCTGGCTGCTGTAGAGCAGAATGGGAGATGGGTCTGCTCTACTTGCCTTTCTTCTGGGGTGTTACTGGCCACGTTAATTCATGTCTGTCTTGTCTAGCCCACCCATTTCTCCATTAAACTTGTAGGATCTCAATTGTATTGGAGGCTTTTATATCCTACTCTTTCAGATTTGGGTGAAATCAGCCATTGAATTAAAAAGATGAGGGAGGATTTACAAATTTACAGATATACTGGACAGACAGCATGAATGCGTAAGTTTCCTATTATTAGAAAGTTAGGATAAAAATAAATAGTAAAATGCCTAGAAATTTACAGCGTGACTCTCGTATCTTAAACGTCATCATACAATATTATACTTCTCTATACAAATCATTCCAGTGGGGGAAAATAAGGAAAAAAACCCAAATAATCACGGTAAATGGCATTTTTTCATCTGTCATTGGAGCATAAGCAGAGAAGCAGAAACTAAACACCAAAAGGTAAAATGAGTAATATGTTACTCATTTTTCACATTGAGAGATGAGAAAAATGTGAGAAAAGATACGTTAAGAAGAGTAAAAAAGTAATAGATCAGTTGAAAATACTTTGATGGCAGTTTACATTTATTTCCTTCCAAAATCAAGGCAGTTCATTTTTTTCAACATGTACATTTGGATGCTTCCAGCTGTAAATCTTACAAGTGTACTGAAGGACTTTATTAATTTTAAGAATTCTTTAACCTTGCCTTACATCATCTGAGAGATGTAGGTTTACTCAGGAATGTGTAATCACTGAACAAGCACTGCATCAGAGGGCACGATGAATAGAATTAAGGTTGCCATGGGTACTCTGCTTTTGAATTTCTTCACTTTTGAGTTTAAAGTCTAAACATAAAAATCCCAGTAATTTTTGGCTTTTGTAGTTTAGCACTGAATACACACATAAATTAACGGCTTACTCATAGCTGCAAGTGTAGTTATTACTGTCTAATATATAATTTCCCATATGCAGACAAGCTTTGTTTTCTCCTTGTTCTCTAAGTTTTTAATTGCCTAGTCTTTGCAGTACAACATAAAGAGCAGGTGTTCAGAAACCGTGTAGAAATTAAAAAAAAAAAAGGAGAAACAGGTTGTCTTTTGATGAGAAATTTCCTCTGGTGTTTGGAATAACGGAAGGAAGATAAATGAAGACCAGTGTTGAGCTAGGGATTTTATGGATACTAGTGTAGGCTATAAAAAAAAAAAAATCGGAAGAAGTAGTAGTCTGTGAATAAAGACATGTAAATGGCATTGATTTGGGGAATATCAAATTGCAGAGCATTTCTTCTCCTTTACGCAAACTCATGAAAGCAATCTGTTGCTGTGAGGAGATTAACCGACTCTAGCCTGAAAGTTTCATCAAGATGTTGTATTGGAGCTGTTTGACGTTCACACCAGCACCTGGAAAGGCGCGCAGATGATGCGGTAGGTGCTGCATTGAAATACAGAAAGCTGAAACCATCCCAGGGGGCCTGAACTTGCCGCCTCTATTGCTCGCCACAGGGACTGCAGTCTCTCAGGCTAAGGCTTTGAAGCCTGTATTTTGCACCCCTTCAAACTTAAAATAGCAGGGTGATGCTCTCATCTTCTGTTTAATAGGCACAAGGGTGCAACCCAGCATGCGCTCACCCCCTGGTTGCCAAACTCTTTAATGAGTATTTCCACTACAGCCTCTACAGACAAAGCCAGGCAGTTACTGAAGTAGTTGCCTTGGTCATTAAGAAGAGCATCTCTTGGGTGAGTCTTTCCCAGCTTTAGGGAGAGTTTTGCATTGGGTTATGCCTTGCAATGCTTACTCTCTTAGCCAGTCCCAAGTGGGCGAGGTGGTTCAAAGCTATCCTGGGCATCTGTAGGAGCCTCAGTCAGTGGTGCATAGGCATAATCCTAGCCCCTCTATCAGGGTTTTGCTCTTGGCTAATGTGAGTCCTGGAAGGACAGGGCATGCCTGTTGGCATCCCCCTTCCCTATGGCAGCACTGGTTTGTTCCCCAGATTTTAGAGATGCAAAGAACCTAAAAGATCATCTTGTCCATCTGCTTGGCTGGCGCATGATTGTTCCCCACAGTGTATTTTCAAGTGTGTTGTCTCACTTAATTGATTCAAGTGGTGGGGCTTTCATTACTTGCCTTGGGAGACATATTTCAAAATATAATAGACTTTCTTGTTGAAAAATATTTCCTGATATGCAGCCTACACTTTTGTTGGTTTAATTACTACTGCCATTTTGCAGTTACCAGTGCTAATTACCATTGCCATGTTAATTTTTAAAACAATGTAGTGAGTTCTGAAGCAAGCTGGCGTTTTAGGATTCTGACAAATACAACTGGATGAATACTCATCCTGCGGGAAACTCTCCAGTAAAATATTATAAATTCCATTATAAAAAAAAAGTAAAGCATTAAGTTGTAAAAATTTCTTCTGAAATGAGGAGTTCTGGGAAAAAAACCCAAGCAAACAATGCAACCACTTCAAATAAAAAGAAAATATTTCAAGTTTGACATTATTTTGAAGAATTTAATCTAACTTTAAAAACCATTTTTTCATTTTAGTTTTCTGTCTTTCCATGTTAATTTTCGGGTTTTTTTAAATGACCACTACTCTTGGAGTAAGGGAAACAACAACTATCCTGGCTGGCGTGTCCCTTGATTCAGATGTGTGATGATGTTTCATCCTTCGGAGCAGAGAGTTGTTTTCTTACTGTCCCTGAGGCACCTGAGGAACTGGGATCCCTGCCTCTGAGACAGTGCCCTGGCAGAATCACTTTTCATACAAGCCCGCAGATTTGACTCCTTGATTTCAGAGCAGCCCCTCTGCGATGATGCCAAAAATCCAGGGAACCCAAGTAACCCTCATTGCTGCTGTGCTAGAGGTCAAGGAGAAATTTGGGATTAAATGCAGTTGCCACAGTCCTATAAACAGCTCATTTTTTTAGCCAGTAGCTTCCTGTGAAAAACTGTTTTGTTGGAAGAAAAAAATTCTGAGCAGGTGTAGGGAGAGTTTCTCTGCAAGTGAGCAGAGAAATGATGGTAATGTTGGAGCACTGCTGGCAGGACTAAATTCCTTCTAGTTACTGCAGATACACTGATATGCTATTCTGCCTCTTCTCATCTTGTGAGACATTCTCCGGGATATCTTTTTAATGGTAATGGCCACACATTATAAGATGGACCTTGAGATGAGAA
>NW_009258380.1:391912-403483 GCF_000687185.1 Egretta garzetta
GTTGGTGAGAGTTATTCTTGATAGAGTTTAGTTGTTATTTCAGCTTCAGTGCATTTTAATCATGCTTCCTCTGTCAAACATAGCAAATATTTCCATTCTTCACCCAGGTAGCTTTTTCTTTTTCCCTGTGGCGCTCAGAAATAGAACAGAGCAATAGAATTTCTTCAGTTCATCTGTATGTTTGTGTGTCTCTGCTCTTCACCAGAAGCACATTATTTAAAAATCCATGTTGTTTCGGGGAACTATTACTATTACCCTAGCTGGCTGATATTCTGCAATGCCTGTAAAACTGAAGTCCACTGGACTGTTTAAGAAGAACATTTAATAGTGGGAAGGGAACCTGTAGAGAGAATTGTATTTTTTAAGTCCAGTTGCTGGAAGGGTTTGCAGTTTCTATCCAAATCAAAACAACAGTGGGTAATTTTAAGCAGAGGAGCCAGAAATCTCGGTAGGATCAGCAGTGCTCAGGTCAGGGTCTGGAGGCAGTAACTCTAAAATTCTCCTCCTGATTCTCCCCCGATATACATTTTAGTCTGGGGGAAGTCATTCACTCTGTCTCCAGCTTCAGTTTTCCTAACCGTGATAACGTTTACAATGATTAAGAAGAGAAACGTTGTGCTAATGCAAATGGTGGGGTGTTGATGTTTTGTTTTTTTGGTTTTTTTTCTGTGTTGTATTTTTTTCTCCAAGATTTAGAATGAATATAAACTAGGCTTATCTTTTTACATTTTTTTTTCTGAAAACTGATTAATAGAAAAGCTTATATTAGTAGCCTGCTTGTTCCAGTTATTGGTACTTTTGTTTCTTTTGCCAGTACACAACAAGGTAAACTGTATTCACGTGAACAGAGGATGAATTCTGGGGAAAAAGAAAGTGGGGAAGAGAAGGTTGTGAAATGTGTCAATGGAGGATATTCTCAAATAATAATTGCAATACTTGCTCTGCAGTCTCCTGGGTTTCAGGGACAGTAGAGGTATTAGCAGGCTTCCTTCCTGGACTGGGAAACAAACCCACCAAACCTTCACCTCTATGGGAAAAAATCACATTTGGGGCAGTAGGGTCCCACCAGAGACTTTAATGGAAATTTGTGAGTGATCTGGTCAGAGAAGGCAGTGGTCATTCCGAATTAAAGAAACAAAACCCCAAGAGATAAAAAGTCTGTATAAAAAAGATGAGAGGAGCTTTTGTAGGCTATAGAACTAAGGCTTTGCTGTCCTGGAGGGCTCTGAAAGTGGTCTGCAAATAGTATATTAAGACACTTGTAAAATAGTAAACCTAAAAAGGTAAGCAGCTGCCGACAAGAGAGATCTGGACACCTGTTTTGCCAGGGCTCAAACTGTCAGTGCCAGCCAGACGGAAAATACAGTTCCGATGGGAGATCACATGTGCCACTGTACGCTCTGCCTAACTCAAATTCCTCCTCACCTCTGCTTCTTAGGGGAATGTAATTTTGGCAATGTCTATCTGAAATCTCCAGCTATTTTCACTGTTTCACTATTCTTGCCCTCTCCCCTTTGGGTTAACCTTTTTATTAAGTCACAAAAGTGGCTTAAATTCTCTGTCTGTTGTGAAAAGGAAGAATTGAAGTGAAATCCCAGTAGAGGCACAGGTTCTTTAATTCCACATGAGGGAAAACAGCTGGAATGGAAGAGCTTTATGGAGAGGTACCGATCTGCAGTGTCAGACAGGGCAAGTGAAGTAAGAGGAGCTCCAGTAAAAACAGCTGAGTCACATAGATACAAATACAATAAGGTCAGGATGTAAAGTGTATTTCATGGAAAAATTCTCTACAGATGAGAAATGGAAAAGAAATCTGTCATGCATCTAATTTATCCTGATGTGTTCCTTAGCAGGATGGCTTTCTGTTGCGTGGCTTTCCATTCAGATGGCTTTCCTGGGATGGAATGCTATGATGTAATTGTTCCTCTTTAGCCCCCGGTGCAGCACGTACATCTCCTCTATGACTACCCCACCTTCCCAGGTGCCCTTGTATAATAGGTATGAGGCTCTGCAAGGGGAACCAAACAATGATGAGGATGATGGTTCATATAGGTTGGAGGAGTCACCAAGCTTAAGTTGGCCTACACCCTGCATCAAAACTGCTTCCATGAATAGAAAAAGACAGGTCATTGTCATAGGAGACTTTGTCCCGAGGGAAACAGAAGGCCCAATATGCAGACCGGACCCATTCTTGAGAAACTCTTCTCCCTCCCTGGGGTCCAGGTTAAAGATGTGAAGAGAAAGCTTCCTGCACTGGTACAGCCCTTGGCTTATTATCCATTATTGATTTTTCAGGTAGGCAAGGATGAAGTTGCAACTAGAAGTCCGAGGGCAATCAAGAGAGACTTCAGGGTCTTGGGACAACTGGTTAAGGGATCAGGAGCACAAGTAGTGTTCTCCTCTATCCTTCCAATTACAGGAAAAGATGAGGGAAGAAAGAGGAAGAGCCAGCAGATCAATACCTGGCTCTGAACCTGGTGTCAGCAGCAGGATTTTGGGGTTTTGATCATGGGTTTGTTTACATTACACCAGACCTGCAGGCGACAGATGGGGTACACCTGTCTCAAAGGGGGAAAAGGATCTTTGCGCAGGAGTTAGCAGGGCTCATTGAAAGAGCTTTAAACTAGATTTGAAGGGGGAAAGGGAGAAAACCAGGCTTGCTAGAGATAAGCCTAGGGGCAGCATGCCAATTTTTTGAGGGATGGTGTGCTAGCAAGGTCTTTTGGTCTGCTCAGTGGAGGCAGGGGATGGAGATCCACATGGCAGCAAAGACACAAGGGTTATTGACTTCCTAGAAACCATGGAAGCACCTGAGAACAGTCACATAAGAATTAGGGCTTCTCTCCCCAAAAAAGTGGTGAGATAGAATAATAGAATCATAGATCAATAGCCCAACTGAAGTGCATCTACACCAATGCATGCAACATAGCAACAAACGTGAGGAGCTGGAAGCCATTGTGCAGCTAGAAAACTATGGTATGGTTGCAATCATGGAAATACGGTGGGATGACTAACACAACTGGAGTGTTGCAATGGATAGCTATAAATTCTTCAGAAGGGGTAGGCAAGGAAGGAGAGGCAGTGGGGTAGCCCTGTGTGTCAGAGAGTGTGTTGACTGTCTAGAGCTTGACGATGGTGATGAAAGTGTTGAGTGTTTATGGGTAAGAATCAGGGAAAGGCCAACAAGGCAGATATCATGGTAGGGGTCTGTTATAGACCACCCAACCAGGATGAAGAGGCAGATGAAATACTCTATAAGCAGCTGGAGGAAGTGTCACAATGGCTAACCCTTGTTCTTGTGAGGGACCTCAAGTTACAAGATGTCTGCTGGAAATACAATACAGCAGAGAGGAAACAGTCTAGAAGGTTTCTGGAGTGTGGGGAAGGTAACTTCCTGACACAGCTGGTGAGTAGTGAGCCAGCTAGGGAAGGTGTACCACTGGACCTGTTGTTTGTGAACAGAGAAGGGCTTATGGGTGATATAATGGTTGGAGGCTGTCTTGGGCGCAGCAATCATGAAATGATAAAGTTTTTGATTCTCAGAAAAGTAAGAAGGGAGCTTACCAGAACTACTACCTTGGACTTCCAGAGGGCAGACTTTGGCCTGTTTAGGAGCCTGGTTGACAGAGTCCCTTGGGAGGCAGTCCTGAGGATGGCTGAATGTTCTTCAAGAAGGAAATCTTAAAGATGCAGGAGCAGGCTGTCCCCATATGCCAAAAGATGAGCTGGCAGGGGAGAAGACAAGCCTGGATGAACAGAGAGCTTTGGCTGGAACTCAAGGGAGGGGGAGGCGGGAAAAGAGAGCTTATGACGTTTGGAAGAAGGGGCAGGCCACTCAGGAGGACCATAAGGATGTTGTGAGGTTATGCAGGGAGAAAATTAGAAGGGCCTAAACCCAGGTAGAACTTAATCTGGCTACTGCTGTAAAAGACAATAAAAAATATTTCTGTAAGTATGTTAGTAACAAAAGGAGGGCTAAGGAGAATCTCCATCCTTTATTTGATGCAGGGAAAACATAGTGACAAAGGCTGAGGAAATGTCTGAGCTACCAAATGTCCTCTTTGCCTCAGTCTTTACTAGTAAGACCAGTTGTTCTTGGGGTACCCAGCCCCCTCAGCTGGAAGACAGCATGGAGAGCAGAATGAAGCCCCCATAATGGTTAGTGACCTGCTACACCACTGAGGCACACACAAGTCTATGGGGCCGAATGGGATCCACCCAAGGGAGCTGAGGGAGCTGGCAGAAGTGCTCACCAAGCCACTTTGCATCATTTATCAGCAGTTATGGCTGAGGAGGTCCCAATGTGATGCCTATCTGCAAGAAGGGCTGGAAGGAGGATCTGGAGAACTACAGGCCTGTCAGTCTGACCTCTGTGCCAGGGAGGGTTATGGAGCAGATCACCCTGAACGCCATCACATGGCATGTACAGAACAACCAGGTGACCAGGCCCGGTCAGCATGGGTTTATGAAAGGAAGGTCTTGCTTGACCAGCCTGATTTCCTTCTATGACAAGATGACCTGCTTAGTGGATGAAGGAAAGGCTGTGGATATTGTCTACCTAGACTTTAGTAAATCCTTTGATACTGTTTCCCACAGCATTCTCCCAGAGATACTGGCTGCTCAGAACTTGGACAGGTGTAGTCTTTGCTGGGTTAAAAACTGGCTGGGTGGCTGGGTTCAGAGAGTTGTGGTGAACAGAGTTAAATCCAGTTGGCAGCCAGTCATAAGCAGTGTTCCCCAGGGCTCAGTTCTGTTTAATATCTTTATCAATGGTCTGGATGAGGGGATCGATTGCACCCTTAGTAAATTGGCAGATGACACCAATTATCTGGGTGAGGGATTGAGTGCAGTCTCAGTAAAGTTTGCAGATGACACCAAACTGTGTGGGAATGTCAATCTGCTGGAGGGTGGGGAGGCTCTGCGGAGGGGTCTGGACAGTCTCGATCCATGGGCTGAGGCCAATTGTATGAGATTTAACGGGGCCAAGTGCTGGGTCCTGCATTTGGATCACAACAACCCCAGGCAACATTACAGGCTTGGGGAAGAGTGGCTGGAAAGCTGTCCGGCAGAAAAAGGACCTGGGGTTGCTGGTTGACAGCTGGCTAAACACGAGCTGGCAGTGTGCCCAGAGGTGGCCAAGAAGGCCAACAGCATCCTGGCTTGTATCAGGAATAGTGTGGCCAACAGGACCAGGGAAGTGATTGTTCCCCTGTACTTGGCCACACCTTGAATACTGTGTTCAGTTTTGGGCCGCTCACTACAAAAAGGACATTGAAGTTTTGGAGCATGTCCAGAGAAGGCCAATGAAGCTGCATTGTTAGGCATTGGAACGGGCTGCGCAGGGAAGTGGTGGAGTCCCCATCCCTGGAGGTATTTAAAAGATGTGTAGACGTGGTGCTTAGGGACATGGTTTAGTGGTGGACTTGGCAGTGTTAGGCTTACAGTTGGACTCGATGATCTTAAGGGTCTTTTCCCACCTAAATGATTCTATAATCTTATTTTAATATCTTCTTTGGGTATCACTTATCTCCTATGAATAACTAACCATCGGATATTTTACATTCTTCTGAATTTGATGCAAAATTATATATCTTTAATATAGAATGGAGATTGTTTCCATTACGACAGGCTTTGTGTTTATTGACATAGGTACACTAAATAAAGCAAAGTAAGCCTTGTTATGTAAAAATTTGTTGGAGGATTATTCCATATAGTTGAAACTTATAGTTCCCTAATAAAGACAGGTTTGAGACAACAATTTGAAGAAATTTCTGCATACAGTTTTGTTATTAGTCTGGAAGATATTTTATTTATATATTCTTTGTGCATGGGCTCCCTCTGGAGCTTTATCTTATTAAAAAAAACCTGAACCTTAAAGTACTTTTAAAGGTTTTAATCAAAAGCATCAAGCAAAAAAATGAAATAAAGTTACTGTTTCTTTTACTGCAACATTCAGTAAAAATCTGTTCTGTGTGTATGTTAGATAAATGCCCAGAGTTACGCATTATGCCAGCTGAGGAAAGAAGCCATTAGAATTAATGTCTAGTTGGACATTAAAAGAGCCTTGTGTGAAAACTATGCCACACAGCACAAGAATAATTAATTACAGTACTCTGATAATGCAAAGTGCCATGTAAATCCCAGGCATTCATCACACCATTTAGAGTCTGATGGCTAATAACAGATTTGATTTTGCTTTCAGTGAATCATCATCAAAAGAAATTTTGTTTCTCTGTATATTTTCACTATTTTCCATATGTGTTTTATTAGAGTGTGAGCACACACAAAAGAGAAACATTTAATTTATTAAAATCAAACTCTGCCACTATTGGTGCAAACATTTTCAGTGTTTTACCCTGAGAAATTCTATATAATCTTGGACAGAATTGCATGTCTGAAACCTATTTCATGATGCTGAGATGTTTACAAACTTTTTGTTATTAATAACAAATAAACAATATGATCTATGTTGGTTTTATCAGAAGGGAAGACAGTAAAAGTCATATTTCCTTGAGTTGTGTTAGTACTATTTGAAGTGCTTACAAATAATGTTATTCTGAGGAATATTTTCTCTTGTCTTTATTTTCAGAAAATAGGTTATTGTGTTTTAACCAGCTGCATTTCCTTTCCGTTAAGGAGGGATTCTGGTTGACCTTAGTAACCAAATACAGATTATGTACTTTAATATTTATCAGTGAGCTGTACACTGTGCTGTCTTGACACAAGCAGAACTGTAGTTTTGTCCATCTCTCAGTGAACCCTGACTATGGGTGGGGCATATCAGAATTTTTGTCACAATTCTGACCATTACTGTTCTCACCAAAGAGATTTTTAATGACTTATCAGACTTGGAGGAATTTCTATTGCATGGAGGCCTGACTGGATTTCTGTTTGGTTTTGAAGCTATTTCAGTGGTTTTTTGTTGTTGGTTTTTTTTTTTTCTTTTTCCCCCAGCATGAGTGGCAACTTGTACCATTCGTTTACAGACGGTGATGTGATGGAGATATTTCTTAGATACATCCTGTAATGAGTTTGTGCCTGTCCCTGTAAAGGCATTCTGGTCAGAAGTGATTATTTTCCTGTGGAGCTCAGGGAAGGAAGCCAAGGTATTCAGCTCTGAAAACAAAGACTACTTGATCATTTTTCCTGAAAAACCCCCGAGCCGCCCCAAACCCAACAAAATTTTTTTTGTTAGTAACAGAACCTCTTTTGTCCTCCATCAGCGACCCACAGAGCACTGACACCGCTGCTCTGCATGTGAGGATCTCTCATCTTGGGCTGTTGCTCAGGTCCCCTTCACACATTACCTTATGGTCTCTTTTCCCTTTGAGGTACATTGGCCTGGCAGACTTTTCTGAGGTGAGAACGTCATGAGTGTTCATACAGTTCAGAGTTTCTTTGAAGCAGTGGCTGTCTGCTCCAAGTGCATGTTCCATTACATTAACGTTAATCTTCCTTGTTTGTGCATTTTATTTTTGCAGCTCCTCTTTCCTTGTTAGGAAAGGTTGCTAGTGGTTATGAATATCTTGCTGATTATTTTAATTTATTAGCTGATTCAAGGCTAACAATATATGGATTTTTAAAAAATAATAGAGCCATTGTCCTCAGGATTATTGCAAGTTGAGTGATTTCTTCCATTAATAAATTGCATTTTTTTAATTCAATGTGTCAGTTAAACACCCCTTTTTCATTTTTAACATTTACTGCTTTTTGGAAAATTTTAATTTCTCAGCATTGTCTCATAATTAAGCTCACTGTGCACATTGTGTAACTTAAAGGGCACTAATAATCAGGACATTGCACAAATTGTTTCAAATCACTGCCCTTTAAAGCAGACACACAGAACTTAGTGTGGTAAAAGAAAAGGTAAGAGAAGCAGCAAGCTCCAGTGGGGAAAACTGTCATATTGAGTGTTGTGACTATGGTCCTACCTCAGGAACAAAGTTTGTTGAGACTGGTGAAATGTGAATTTCCTTTCAGGCTGAAACCCTTTTCTGAAAGTCGGTTGTGGTCAGGTTTGGGGCACAGTGCATGCAGGCATTTCTGCACCAGGTTTCCTTTCCTGGCTACAGTCACTTTTCTCACATGGTGGGAAATGGTGAAAGCGGCTTCAGCCTGGCAGTGACTGCGTGACCAAGGTCCCTTCAGGCTGGTGCTTTAGATATAGAAAGCAAAGTGCCTTCCCTGGGTGAGCACAGAGGTGCAGCAGAAGCTGGATTGCAGTAGGGGTGCAAGAGTAAAAGGGGCAGGTACGGGATCAGCAAATATTAGTAAATGACTCTTCTGGGCAGCTAGCCAGATCCCATAAATTGACAAAGGTCTCATTTTGCCTCGGTGGCAGCCCCAACAGCTTGGGGCTAGGCAGCTACTGCCAGCACCCTGAGATTTCCCCTTCCCGGCTTTGCTGAGTGGATCTCGGGTGTTTTATGAACAGATGAAACCCAAGGTTTGCCTTGGGTCTTACACTGCTAACAGGGACTCTTGTCCTTTGTCTGCTAGAGCTGCTACTGATGCTGTACAAAGCTGGCAAGAGAGCCCAGCCGGTTGTGCGGGAATGGGAAATAATATTCTGTGATTGATGTGAAGGGTAGACAAAGGCAAGGGAGGAGTGAATGTAATTGTGTGGGCTCAGCTGTTTACTATTTGCAGTGTGAGACTGTGATCAGGTGACTTTTTTTGAAACTCGGGCTTCTTAAGCAAGCCCAGTGAATTGAATGTATGATGTTAGCTCAGGCTGTAGTCCCTCATTTTTCTGTGATTTGGTTAAATAAGGACACTGTTTGTTAATTTTTCATTTGGTTCCCTAAAACCCCACTGAAAACTGAAAGTTGTGTGATCGTGCTGCATCTGCTACTATGCCTTTTTTTCCTCTCCCTCCCAATTAAGTACTTCCTTAGTTAATTTTAAGGTCATTTGATGAAGAGATAAAAGGTTCAAAAATGAGGAGTTCCCATTAGTTTCATGAGAGTAGGTGGCTGCTCAGAAAAGGCAAGGGCCCCAGGTATGCCTCATGACAGGAAAAGCTTTGGAAAATCTGTAGAGAGCACAGAGATGTGGAAAGCCTTCATAGAATCATAGAATGTTTTGCGTTGGAAGGGACCCCTAGAGGTCATCTAGTCCAACCCCCCTGCAGGAGCAGGGACACCGCTAACTAGATCAGGTTGCTCAGAGCCCCGTCCAACCTGGCCTTGGGTCAAAACTTTCTGGAAACCAGGCTTTCTAGCTTTGCCTGCTAATGGCACTGTTTGTTTTGCATTTTAAATGCACCAAGTTTGTGATGGCAGAGCGGAGATTGTTCTGAACATTTGGTTTATGTGAGAAAATTTTCTATACAAATGGTGCATGAATGGGTTTATGGTCCAATTTGAAGTAAGTCTAAGGCTCTTGAATGCTCTGCTCAGCCTGAAAGCTTGGTGATTCATAGGAGTTTGACACCACCACCAAACTTTCTGATTTATGAGAACATAAAATGTTAAAACATTCTTTTTCTCTTTATAATTGGCCATCCTGTGTCTCCTGTGGGGAAGGCCTATTTCACATTAAAATAAAATAAAATAAAATGTCAAAGTTATATTGAGGATGGCAAGGATTTTTTTCTGTTTAATTAACCATAACATAATTTTTACACTTAAAGATTACTTGTTTCTTTTTCTACCTTCTACAGATAATATTCAGAAGGTGCCTGTATGAACTTGCATTTTTTAGTCCTTACTTTACATTCCAGAGAGTTGCATCTCTCAGAAACTTTCTAAGAAAAGGCCAGGGAAATCAAAGTTGTTGAAGGTCTTACAGCCACTCCACTGAAGTATTTTGATCTCTTTGCTGCTGGGTGGATGCAAGCATACAAAAATTCCCACTGACCCAAGTTTGTTCTGGGTAACATAAATGGCTGCTTTTGATATATGGGACCTGTCTTTGCAGAGACCAAGAGGCCAAGTATTCTAGATATCACGTGATTATGGTTTCCTCTTGCATGACTCTATATGGTTTCCTGCTTATATGACCCTAATCCAAAGCCCAGTGGAGGAGATAAGTCTTCCTTCACGTGGCACTGAAAGGAACATGTAGATGGATCTGTCTAAAAGATTTTGGCAGTTTGTCAAAACTGAAATGGCTTTGTGGTTTCTTTGAGGAGCAGGGAGGGACCAAGTTCTCTGGCTGTGAGGAATATGCCTGGGGAGAGAGAAAGACCCTCTCCTGACAAGGCAGAACAGCCCTCAATCTATTGCTCCCACACTGTACAGAAGTGCCCAAAGTACACAGGGTCCCTTCTGTGTTCTTTTGTCAGTGAGTACTTGAAAGGTTTTCTTCATTAATATACAGAGAGACGTTAAATTAGGTCACTGTTTCCCAACCAGTCCAGCTGATGCATATGGGATGCCTAGTTTGGCCACGTTCCTTTGGCGTGCTCCTACAGCAGCGTGTGACTGCAGAGGTGTGATGGTCATCTGAAGTGGTGAAATTTCCCTCTGTGCGGAGGGTCAGCACCAAGCCCAGAGGAAACATGCTTCCACAGGAATCCTGGTCTAAAGGTGTACAAGGAATTTAATTGGCCTTTAGGGGTGAATTTTGGTGGTGGTTTGTATCGTAGATCAGCCTCTGTATTTTTTCCTTTGCTGGTGCTATGCATGCCTTCTTTGTTTTGGCTGTCATTAAAAAAATTCCTACTTAATTATTTTCATGGATGCACAACTTGGGTTGTTTTCTTGTGTGTTTTCAAACCTACTCCTTTCCTCCCTCTATACTCCAAATAATAATTTCTTGTATAGTTACCTTGTGAGTTAGTTTTCAGAAAAGTATTTTGTTCCAGCTGTCAGGTAGGAATACAGCATTTGTATTATAAGCAAACACCTAGCTCTGGCGGTAAAATATGGAATAGTGCAATATGCAAGTGTTTGTGTCCGTATACATGTACATAAAAGCCTATAATTGTGTGTGTATGTATTTGTATATGATTATGTGTAAGTATGTGTCTGTGTGCACAGAGATACATATGTGTGTATATGCAGGCAGGTTCCTTTGCTGTAATTTGGATAGGTCAGCTGCAGTCTGTGGAACAATCTCAAATGATCCACATACAGTATGTTGAAAACAGAAGAGTTATGAAACAGTGAATGTGCATTATGAGAATACAACAAAATGACTCAAAAGATCAGGTAGTTTTAAAGTCAAATGTCCCAAAGTTTTAAGATAATGTAGGAAAAAACCTCATTACAACTGCCTGCTTTTGCAGTTGTTCTGTGCAAACAGACTGCAGAGCATTTTGGAAAAGATAGACCAGTAGCAATGGCATGTTTTCAAGAAACTGCTTTAGAGGAAAAAGAAAATGCATTGAAATGTAGCATAACGCTGTTCTAACTGAATGAAAATGGGCATATTTCAATTAGGCTCACATTGAGCCGAACACTGACTCTCTTGTGCTAGCTGGATACAAGAGGGTTTTTGCAGGAGCAGAAAATGTGTGGTTGTTCTTGCTTACGGTGTAAGCACCATGTGTGCTGTCAGGTCACAGCAGTCTCCCACCATTCAAACAGCATGTCAGGCCTTGACCATTAAGGATGGAATAAATTT
>NW_009258380.1:403523-426462 GCF_000687185.1 Egretta garzetta
ACAGCAACACAAAACAGCAATAGGATGGCCAAGGGAAGAGTTGGTCTTCTGCTCCTAGGAATAAGACATCTGAGCAGCAGATGATGTTGAGAAATTGCTAATATTCTATTAGCCTCCACTGAATTAGTGTTGGACACATTTAGTATGAGAGACAAAGGGTAAGATCTCAGTCTTTAGCAGGGAAGAAGAGAATGGAGACTTCTTGACTAACTAGATATTTTTTTTAAGTCAAGCTGGCCTGAGAAACATCATCCAAGGCTAAAACACTGCTTGAAATGCCACAACAAGTCACCCATAGTCAAAATACTGAGGCTGTCTTAGACCTAGTATTACTGAATATTTTCATCAGTCACCTAGAAGATGGGGGGGTAGAGAGCATACTTGTGAAGCCCACAGATGATAGTAATCCATGAGGCACCTCCAGAATATTTTCAGGGAATACATGAATTCTAAACAACAGATAGAAGCTACTATCTGAAAAAAAAGTAAGAGGTTATGCAATAGTGACAAGGCATGGTACTACAGGTAGATAGGAGTAATCAATCATGCAAATCATGGATGATTAAGTCCTGTGGAAAACAGGTGAAGGGGAACATGGTAGAGTCACAAAAACAAAAGAAAAGGTGATTCTAGGATGCATAAATGTGAAGTAATTTGTTGCTCAGATACTGCCAAATTACTCACCTAGAGTGGTTTGCCCAGTTTGGGTACCGCACTTCAGGGGAGATGTGCACCAACTGTAAACAGTTCACAGAAGAGCAAATGGAAAGATTTAAAGACACAATTGAATGAACAGCAGCATCTTAGTATAGAGGAAAGATGACAGGGTAGGAATGTGGTAACATTTTTCAAATTTTCACCACAGTACATATAATTTTGTGGATAAGGTTCAGAAAAAAGTTGGAAAAGTTAAGCAATACTACCAATGCATGTCTGTAGCCAGTATGTGAGTAATTGAGGCATGTTCATTTGCAGTAACAAGTGTGAATGGAGCATAGTTAGTTTCAGGCTTTAAAATTATTTCTTTAAACTTGCCTCACTTAAATACAAAGCTAGAAAATTGACTTGGCTTCCTGGGTAAACTTCAGTCATCCCGATCAACATATAAAATGATATTTGGATAACAAAAGAGAGAGCATTACCAAGGTGATGCTTAATTGAGTTAAATCCACGTATAATTGTTCCTATTATAGTGAAGTACTGTAGCATTTAGATGAAGTAAGCCACTTAGAAGATTCTGAAAATGTTTCATTTTGTTGCTGCTTCTTCTCTAACTTATGCTGATGGGGATGAGGAAATGCTCTATTGAAATCCACGGTGCTAGGCAACTGTTAAACATAATTTGACATGTCAATATTAGGGCAGACTTATGTTTTCTTTGATTTCCTTTTTAGTAAAATATTCATTATTGTTTTAAGTGAATGGGCAGAGCTTAAAAAAACACCCCAAAACAGTAAGGAGAAGAACATGAGGACCTAATGTCAAACTGTTGACGATCACAGGACAGGTCTTTCTTGTACAAATCTGGAAAAGACAAATAGGTGTAGCCTTTGTCCAAAATCATCTTTTGCCACTCAGGTTTCTTAGCAAAGGAGTGTTACACAGATACTGGATTCATTTAATGTCAGTTTTATCCACAGTAATTTATCTGCGGCTTTAGGAAAACCTGTTATTATTCAGGTGCTGGTTTGGCTAACCCAGGTAAGTTCATGAGGAATGCCCTACTCTGGTAGCAGACAATTTATCTGGGAAGAGAGGGTTCAAGCTAGCATGCTCATCCGTTTTCATGCTTTAAACATTCTTGATTTTTTTTAAAATGCGAATTTGGTAAATGATTAAAGGATGGGGAGCAAATGGTGAAGTCCGCAGTTATTGCCATTTGTAGTTAGAGGTTGATTTCTTGGCATGATCTGGATTCTTTGGTCTTGTCTAACCCTATCTATGGTTGATGGAGATGGAGGGCATAGCCTTGGTTTGAAACCACTATGCGTTTCTATTATTTTATTTCTATTAATTTATTCTTCAGGGGCTTCTTAGCTGAAGTTAAATGTTCTGGAAGTTACTCGAATAGTTCATGATGTTTTTCCACTGGAGAAAGTGAAACATTCCTAATCTTTCTAAGCAGTAGTTTTCTTTAAACCTCTGCCTTGCACTTTCTGTGCACTTGCATTAAAACATCCCTTTACCCTTTAAAAAAATGCAATCTTATCCAAGTGTGAATTCAGAAAAGTAGAGAACAATGTTTGGCTCATTTCCTGAGAAGGGCAGATGGGGTTCTTGGCATCTGTTCATTCTTTATTTCTGAATATTGGGTTGGGCACGGTTTTTAACAGCCTTTGTCTGTGGGTTTTTTTTTTTTTCCCCTCCAAGATTTGGTCAGCCTGAATTCTAGAACAGCTGGATCTTTTGTGAAAAGTAAATGTCAAGAAGTCCCTTGGGTCCTAGATCAGTAACTTCTTTCTTCCAGTCTTTCATGTCGGAGAGTGACAGATTGTGGCTGACAGTGCTGTGCTTCATAAACCTCTTTCTCACCAGTCGTTTTTGACAAATGTAAGGAAATATCTTCTGATATTGCTTTAGATGAACAACTTGTCCTCTGATTTCTTGCTGAAAGCTCACTAAGTTCTTATTATTCAGAGCTCAGCAATTCCTAAGAGGAATAACTTTTGTAAACTGGACTGGGAATTTAGGTAATGTAGCAATATTTCCTTGAGTCCACTATTTACAGTGGAAAAGAAGAAGAGGAAAAATGTGAATGAAGCAATGAAAAAAAATGGCAGGTACTAGTTGATGAAAATTAAGCATTCTGTAAGTTTGTGCATATTTACATTAAAACAGAAGAGCAGACCTCGTTAGAATTTAGTCCATAAGAGTAGTGCTATCTGTTACCTCAGAGAGACCCCGCTTTGCCCTCTAGGAGAACAAGAAGAAATTGTTTTTCAAAATAGGAAATAATATTGGGATTTTGGGGAGGATATGAATCCTTTCAGCTTTCCTAAGGACTTGTGTAGATGCTAAAGATGGAAAAGCTTTATTCAGTCATGAACAAGGCCATTACAGGTTTTATTCTCTGGAGTACAGTTCCCAGTATTGTGCTCTAGTTTTGTATTCTCTCAGCAATAAGGCTGCCTTATCTTTTTCTCAGGAGGCTATTCCACTGCCTAATAGGAGTCACTATCAGAAAATACTTGAGATATCAAGACGCGTTTCCAAGAGCTCTGATGCAGCCGTTCTGTGCTGAGCTGCTTACTGATCCTTCAATACAGGGAAGCTCAGTCTGAGCTTTGGACTGCTTGAGTTCACAGGAAGGTTCTTACTAGAAGAGAAAAGTTTGCCACGTCACTGATGGATTTATTTCACCTGAAATTAATTCTGCACAACACTTCTGAAAATTTGTCCTTACTCGTGAAATATTCTGATTAACCAGGGGACAGTGACATATAGCTAATCAATGCTGGCAAAACTGGGCTGCTCCCAAAACTTGTCACAGGAGCCACAATTTCATATTGTTCATTCCAGTCATTCTCCTGGAGCACATTAACTATGTCCTCTCTGTGTTTGTTATTGTCATCTTTCAGGCTACTGATATCTGCCTTTCCTCATGGACTGAACAGGTTATGGACGCTTGGCTCTTTTAATTCTTCTTTATAGCTGAGTCCCTTCACCTAGTTTGTCTTGCTTGTCTTTGAACTCTGTCCGTTTTGCTGACAAATAGCAAACACTGTGATCTACTAGCCAGGACTGAAGGCAGTTCAGCACGTGGAGTCACTCTGGAGCCACAGAAGCAGGGATTTTTACCTCCCTGATTGCTAAGCAGCAGCCGTAGTAGGGCTGAGATATATGTATTAATTTTACTGTATGTGTGCTCAGTTATGTGAATCTTTCAGTTCATCTCTCAAGTCAGTTAAGGCAGTGCTTACAGAATACGAAGAAAGCAGGTTATATTGTTAGGGATATTTTATTACTTACTTCATCCCAACCACTAAACTAGTAATGCAGTTTCTTGTCTGTAGTATGTTCCCAGTGTATCTTTGATATGCTTGTAATCTTTGTAGATGTTTGCAGAACTCTTAAAATCTCTGGTGGCTGAGTGTTCGCTGAGGTGCCCTATTGCTGGCTTAATGAGGAAAGCAGCCAAGAGAAGGAACTTTCTGACAGCCAGAGCAACCAATAAAGCCCATTCAGAAATCTCCTCCAGCTTTTCTTGGCTGAGGGCTTGCCGGTTCTGGGGTGAAACACTGGAAATAGTTCTGCCTGTCTGCTAGAAATAGGGATGTGTGTTGTGGCTTAGCTTTGCCCCTCTGCCTGCACAGGCTTTTCCATGGTATTAGCTCTGAATTTCCTCTTTGTCCCAAACTGTCCTTTTTGTCCATATTGCCATACACATTGGGTCTTTTGGCAAGTGTTTAATAGAGGAGATCTCCGGTGAGGAGATAGCTCTAAGTCTGGCAATGTGCTGTTCATCAACATCTACTAGCCAAGGCTAGTATGCTAAACTAATAGGTAGCTCTGCTCACAGCGTCCAGTTAACTTTTGAGATGCCCTTCCACCATGTGTGACTTCCTCTCCCAACAGCATTTTGTCTATCAGGAAACAAGAAACCCATCTGTCTTGGATATGCCATGTTCACAGTCTCAGCCTGCTCCAGTTGTGTTCTCCCAGTCCCTTTCAAGCAAGAGGGCAGATACGTGCCCTGTAGCTCCTCTTCTTGTGTGTTTTTGTGAATCTGTTGCCTATTCCTTAAAAAAAAAAAAATCTATCTATCTGCAATAGCAGCCTCATATAACGGGGGGCAACCTCTTGAGACAGTATTGCTTTTTACAACCATTGTTTCTCTTAATTGAGATGCATGATGCTATTTTCACGAAGTAGGGCAGTTCCCAAGGCTTCAAATTGTATTGTTTTATTTTTGTTTTTCTTTATCTGTTGCTTTATACATGTGCAAATCTCTAATGTGTTTGACATCAGGTTTTAACAGTGCAGGCAGGCATTCTGGTTTTCAATTTACTCTTGAACAAAATGTCAGAGGGTGAAAACCCACAATTCAATGGTATTGTTCCTTAATTAAATAGTGCTAAATATGGGTAGGAAAGCGATTTTAAGGTCTTTCAAATAAGCACTTTATTTTGATATAATTTCCCAATACCTCTACAGTAGAGATTATTGGTTGCTTCTCAGTAGGCAGTGTTTAAATTCATGTCCATGAAATTCTAGCCCAGTCTCGTCATAACTCTGGGCAGGTAGAATACACAAGAAAAATGGATTTGATAAAAGCAATTGTTAGTTTATTTGCACTATCTGCTAGGGAGACTATGTCAAGGAATTGCAAGTAGCAGTCTAAAGGAAGTTTATTTTTCTATGCGGGATGAACAGAGGTTGGAAATGTGCCTTTCCACCCATGGTCTATGCTGTATGTTACTTCCAGTGTGAGCTAGGCCTTGCTAATAGTTATGAAAATCGACATCTTTGTGTCATTAGGGACATTTTTTTGTAAATGCAGGCTGACACGCATGAAACCCAAGTTTTCTCCCACTACAGGCAAAGGCTGTTGAATACATGCCTGCAGTCACCAAATCTCTTCTCTAACTCCTTTGGTTTCCAACATCTGTTTTCACCAAGGCAGACTTGTTTTGTTCATTTTGACACAAGTTTGAGCACAAGTACTTCCCCTGCTTTGCTCCCTTGAGGAATCTCTGTGTCCTACCTTCTTCTGGGTCACATATATTGGTGATGGCTCCAGCATTGCTGCTCTGCTACCAGGTTTTACCTCAGGCATCCCTTTGCCTCTAAGGGGAGGCAACTAGGCAGCCCTCCCTGCGCACGCCCCCCCCAAAATTAGTGTGATCAACTCAGTGCTGTCTCAACACTTTTTTTTGGTGGCTGCCAGACTGAAGGTGGTTCGTGTGGTCCACCAAGGTGTGTTGGATGCAAGAGATGGATCACATAGCCTGAGCTGAGTGCTCTGAGTGACATCAGATCTCTCTAGTGGGGTAGCTCTGTAACTCATCTTTAGATTAAAGCACCTGTCCTGGATTTTAACCTTTTCTGCATAACTAAGGAAAAAAGTGCTACTGTTCAAAACCAGCTGATACAGTGAAACATTGACATGTTTTGGTAGTTTAAAGAAGTGCTGAGGTTTATTGTAGTGAAACAGGGGATTGTATTTGCATTTGATTCTGCAACTCTAATCTCATCAGAGTTAAGACAGCCAAGATAAGCCTAGGGCAACTTCATACTTAACACATCCTCTTAAAGCAGTCATGCTTAGCAGTGCTGCTATATATTCCCAGGACAGCTCTGGCCTGTTTTTTAGTGTGTGTTGGAGTGTTTCTGTTTTTAAAATACAGGTCTGACTTTGAGGAGGAGAAAAACATGCTTTTTGCAAGTTTTTCATGCTGAGAACCACAATTAAAAGTAATTGCTTCTATTTCCAAAGTAAAACATGGCTTTTAAAAGTGTAATATTCACTAATACCCAAGGGTACACTTAGCCATATAGAGACAGTTTCCATATTTCACTTTGTAGGTGCTCCCATCTGCCTCTCTTAAAGCAGTTCTTCCTGGGAAATGAATGAGAGAGTTTCCTGAAAAAAACCCAAACAGTATAAAAGGAAGAGGAACACAACATACCAGAAGTAGAAAACTGAAATAAAAGTGATCATTGCATCAATCTAAAGGCATTTGTGCAAATTGCCTTATAAACAGTGTAGACTGCTGTGATAAGTAGAGACAGTTTAAGGTTGAGAAGTTTTATATATCAACTCCGATGCTAATTGTAAACTGGAAAGATTATATTGATAAATGAATCTTGCCTTGCATATTTTTTGCTCATAAAATAAAGATAGAAATCTTATGAGCTAAAGTTGTTTTACCTACAAACAATTATAAATAAAGGGGAATCAAGCTAATACTTGAACTTTGAGGGGAGACAGAGCAATGTAAAATGGATTTGGAAACCAGTCCTGACCTGGTAACAATTTTTTCTGAAATGGCCTAACACAGAGGCCCAGATCAGAATATGTTGTATCTGGAACTTGAAATTTTATGCCTGGAAAGGAAGAGACCTATAAAATAACACAAGTTTAGATTATACAGAAAGGGTAGACGTGGGTTTCTGCATAGCTCATGCCTGCCTGGGATAACCTGCTGTTGTCTGACGCATCCAAGGGGAAGCAGGCAGGGAGGGCCTCTCTGTTTATCCCCTTCAGAAGGATGGGCAGCAAAACACATGCGAAATCACAGGTGTGGGGCATGCTTTTACTCTTTCCACATTATGAGCTTTATCTTTTTTTAGGTAACTCCTTCACAGGGAAGAACAATGGCATAGGTATTAGTTTTGCCAACTACCTTAATGTTTATGTTCCCTGGAGCGCACGCTATGTACAGTGTAGAAGTCAGATTCTTGACAAATACTACAGAAAGGAAGCACAGAATCAGGTCCCTTTGCAACCTTTTAAAATGTTAACAAACGGGTGGGATTTACACAGCATCATCGTAGCATTCTGGCTTACTGAACTGGCCAAATCCATTTTCCTATTCCCTCTGGACTTCATCCCTAGTTCAACCCCCTGTGCAGATAAATCTTCAAAAAAAAAAATAAAATGCAGCACAGTCTACTAAGTCATAGTCCAGACATTCAGAAGGCCTGAGCCTCTGTATCGAAAAGTCTGGGTTTCAGAGGCCGTGTTCACGTAGACGTAGACATAGGAGGTACTTCTAGAAGCAAGGATGGGGTAGGAGGTTGGGGCACTGGTAGGATGCTTGGAAGACCTGGTGCCCTGACATCCTGCTCTCCATAGATTTCATGCAGGATTTGAGACAGATCGCTTTGCCTCTCTGCAGCACGGTTACTCAGCTGTAGAATGGGGACAGCTGTCCTCCTCTATTTCTCAGAGGACCTGTGAAAATAAAGGCATTAAAGATTGTGAAGCCATCTGTTGCTATTGTGATGAGGCTTATTTAGGCACCGAAGGACCAAGATTAGAAACTGATGTTTCCTTGTACAACTTACTTAGCATATGGGTGGGCAGTGCTGACGTATAGGATCTGGTTCTGCCTCCAGTAATATGGTTATTGATTCTCAGTGGAGACAGGATCAGTCCTCAGTAGATTACAACAGACACATTTTGTTAAACTCTATTATTTTAAATGCCTCAAATTGGGTCAGTTGCATAATGCCTTATGGTGGCCTGTTATACGAGATAAAAATGATGTGCAGGGTTTTAACACCTGTCATAATTGCTAGATGCTTCTACGCTTCTTGTCAGGTGTTTAGAGCTAAGGTGAATGCAGTGGAAATGTGGAAATTCGGCAGTGGAGAAGGTTTGTAAAATTCCTGAAGGTATTGGGAAAAAGAATGGGGAAAACATAAAGGGGAAGGGATTTCTTTGGTTCAGATCTGTGGGAAAACGCTATGGGTGAGTCAGAGGACATGGAGGAAAGCACTAGGGGAAAACAGAGTCAATGGGATACCTGTGATACTGCCATCGATGGGGAAGGCTGAGATGACTTCCTTTTATGTGGTGGTTTGGCCTGCAAGAGTAGATTTGATATCCAGATGGATTTGATATCCAGAGATTCATAGGTTTTGCAAGTCCCATTTGCCTTTTTTTTCCCCAGTGCTGTGAGGATATCACCAGTACATCGATGTAATTTAGTATTACTGCATAATTTACGTTGGAAGGGACCTCTAGGTCCTCTCGTCCACCCCTTGCTCAAAGGAGGGCCAACTTCAAAGCTAAACCAGGTTACTTGGATTCTTGTCTAATCAAGTTTTAGAATTCTCCAAGGATGGATATTGCACAACCTTTCTAGGCCTCAGTTTCAGCGCTGGCCCACTGTGGAGATTTTTCTTTATATCTCACCAGAATTTTCCATGCTGAAACTTGTGACTATTGGGTCTCTATTGGACTACTCTGAGAAAATTGCCAAGCAAATTCAGTGCCTTGAAGCCTTGTGTGTCAACAGGATACTGGCCATACTAGAAAATGCATGCTCGAACTTGTGTTCATGCATGGGCTGGTGCACAAATCTTACTTCTGGCTGGACCCGAGCTATAGCTCTGCATGGGACAGCCCTGTACCACCTATGCTCTGCCTCTCATCCGTAGTTTGCCTGGAGATCTCTTGCACTACGCTGCTTTGCACCATCTGTGCTTGCCCTTGGAAAACAAAAACATATTTAGAATGGGAAGCTTTAATAACAGCTTGGTTCAAATAGATGAAGATTCTGGGGTCAGGTGTAAGATGTTTGCTCTTAAATGGCCTATCAAAATATGAAATACTTTCTCTAAATCTGATATTGAGAGAAGTCCCAGAGATCTATGTCCCATTTCCAGATGTGCTAACTTAATATCTCTGTGAATTATTTGGCACATTTTAAATATATTACTCTTTTTCCTGCACCTGAGACAAGTTATCATCATACTATGTCAGGATAGCTTGGTGAATTGTTCTGATTCTTATACTAAGGAATAAGCTATTCCTTTCCTGACTTTTTGGGCCATTTTAGTATTCTGTCTCTTCTTAAACCTGACATGATTTTTTTTCCCTATGTATTTGTGTCTCTGGGTTATTCTAGCACCCAGTCAACACCCAGCTGGTTTTGTCCACTGTTCTGTTCCTTTTTCCAGCTGCTCTGAAGCTCTGATGTCTCGGGAAGATATCAGACACAGAAGGAGCATAGGAGCTGGTAAAAACCATAGAGCAGCTAAATGATTATATGTTCCTGCTTGACCAAAGTGAGTTTTTCCTGGTTTTTGACCAAAGCAAATATGACCACTAAATGCAAAATTCTCTGAAGAAAAAGAAACCCAAGAAGCCTTCCTTATTTTCTGTATTTTGCCAAGTCATTTTAGTCAGAAGCAATAGGAAAACAAATGTTATTTTTTTAGATTCAGATGAGACATTAATTCTCATTGTTGGGAACAAATTTTATTTGTAGAGTTATCTGTGCATCACAGCTAGTTTTGCCAGCAATTTTCTTTAAAAATAATAAATAAAACAAGCTGCGTAGAATGCCAAAGTAAATATTCTTCTTTACCATTGTCTACTGTTTAGTAAATCATTTCGAGAGGAAGTATTCATGTTTCCTGGAGTTTATAATATTAGTTTGTTTAGTCATTCTTGGCTCTTTCAAGTTAATAAGCTAAGGCTCAAATTCTACTTTCCTGTACCTCTGAGTCATTGCAATGACTTGCACTTTTCATTTGCTTTTCTTGCCTGAAGTAAAAGCCAATAATCATATGTAAATGCACTTCAGAAATTCCACAAGTGCTACATGAAAAACTGGCCTATAAATTGAATTAAAACAGAGTTGGATGCTGCTGAGATGTAAAAGTAAAGGCTACATAACTATGCTCCTGCTACTGGGGACTATGACTTGGAAGGCATTTACCAATTCAGATGATCTCCTGAGTGGGGCTTGAAAAAACATGGGAAAGCAGCCTGGGAATCACTAACACAGCTCAGGCTGGCCTCGCGCTGGCTGCAGCAGCTCCACAAGCTGCGCTGCCTGCTCCAAGGGCTGGCCCCTAGGGAAGCAAGAGTGGTTGCTCTTGGTGCTAATGGCTGGGCTACGAATGCCTGAACCCCTTTCTCCTTGTCAGTGCCTCTCTGCTGAAGGGGGAAGAGTTGCTGGCTTTTCCCTTTCAGTCTGTTGGCCTGGGTCTTTGGTTCGCCAGGGATATTTTCATTAAGGGGTTGCAAAGCTCTCTTCAGCCTGTTTGTAATTAGTAGATTGTGGCCCAGGGTTGCTGAGGCAGGTGATGTGACCTTGCAAAGCAGTTACAGCTTAGAGAGGTTTCTTTGCCATGCTCTCTCACTGGATGATCGATTGCTCTATTATCCACTGGGGCAGGGAGCGGATGAGCAGTCCGAGAGTTATCACTAAATGAGAAAAGTGCATCATTCTGGTGTTTCCTGCTCTGCTCCAAGCACCTGGGTCAATCCATAGAGAGCAAGGCATGCGTGTAAATGGCCCAGACTTTTTTAAATTGCCCAGTTTCAGTATTCTCCAAACAGCTCGCAGCTTTCCAATTGTTTGCTGTTATGTCTGCAGGATGAGTTTCCATTTGCTGTACCCAGTATTGAATAAAAGGCTTCCCAGGCCAAAAGCCTTTGGACATTCACTGGGTTTCCATGCTGGAAATGGGATTTAAACACTGCACCTCCACTGCAAACTTAGGCTCTGCTTTAGAAACTGGACCAGTGCAGTTCAAAGGCAAGTGGACTATATGTGTGGCTACGAAAGCAGGTTTGCACCATGATTCAAGCTTGATATAAGCAATAACTTAGCTGGTTTGGAGGAAACAGGCCTTTGTTCTCTTTTCTTCCATTGTTTGGAGAGAGAATGTTTCATGAAAAATGACCACGCTAAAGTTAACTTTGCAGCTGATAGCTGTATCCCCGCCTTTAGCAGTATCACCTCATTTCAGCCCTCAGCGATGGCAGTGAAAAATTCAGTGGGGTCTGATTATGGTCTTACTCATATGTGCTTATGCCGGCAGACTTCTGTGGTGGTGTTACTGTTTGTTTATAATGGTGTCAGAACAAAAACAGAGCTTCTGGGGGCAAATATCGATATCTGGATTATTTCTGTGGAGTTCAGCTCATTCCTTGTTCTCCCTTATCCTAACTCAAAAGCAAACTGTCCAGGCAAGGGACTGAAACAACTTTACAGGTTGGTACTCTTCCAAGAAGGTCATCACAGAAGTTGTAATACTTGCCAATGGTTAAAAAAAAAAAAATCAAACCCAAACAAACAAAAACAGTAAAAACTGCTTGTCTCATTTATTTGAGAGAGAATTAGGGCCAGTCTTAAAAAGGAGGTTTTGAGCTGTGAATCCCAAGCAGACAGAAGCATTTCTTGTAGCTGTGTAGAAGTTGTTGGAGGAAAGCACGGATTTAAGAAACACCCTATCCTTACTGTGTCTGTGTTGGTTAGCTAAGGGCAGAGGAGTGCCAGTTTTAGGTGGTCCCTTGGTAAGCCAGTTTAATGTGCATTACTTTGCAGTCATGCACCAAATGCGCTGTGTACTAGAGAGACCTATCGCTAGGGATGTGATTTCTAAAAGTGAGGTATGGTGGTGGCCATCTTCAGTTCTGTCTTTAATGTCAGCTTCTTTGCCCAAGGAGTAAGGCATAGACAAGGAGAGGGGAAGAGAAAGTGAGACTTTTTGTCATGTATTCTTAAGAAAATTTCAAAGATGTGGTGGTGTTTAGAAATCGATGAAAACTAGATGGGATTTAAATATTAAGAGGCAGGAATTTGCCTTCAGGTAAAGGATGACATTTGCATAGTAACAAGAATGACTCATATGTTGTTAGGTGAATGTCTAACTAGAATCTAAAATTCCTGTGCATCAGTGACCTTTTACTTTAGATGGCAATGGGAAATATGCTAATCAGGGTACCCAGCTCTCCATCATGCCCCACCACAGGAATGGACTGGAGAGAATTCATAAATAAGGTGTAGCAAAATGAGATGCTGAATGAGATATGATCACTGCACAGGTAAAACTCCAGTTCTTTTTTTCTAGAATTACTGAACTTAGTTTTTTCTTTCTTTTTCTTTTTAAGATGAAAACCATGCAAGAAGAGGGAACCTGTTCTTGTAGCAACTTCTTTAGAAGCCATTGTCTTCACTGCAATTTCACTTTAGTTTAAATCATATGAAAGAATGTGTTGATTTATCATCTTAACCATGTTGCTTCTTTGTCTAGAATTATAATTTTCAAAACAGAGTATCCAAAGGTAAAAAGGTAGTGAAATGCCTCTGTTAAGTTCTGCCAATTTATGGTACCAAAATGGAAGTGGTTGGTTCAAGTATAATGTTCTTTTTGTAAGTCTTTGAATCAGCTTTCCTGCAGAGAATTTGTTTCAAATTCTGTTCCTCATCTTAACTTTTTATTATGGTTTAACAGTTCAGGCAGGTTAGCATAAACTGATTTTACTGAGGTTTCCCATTAGGTGAGTAACTCAGCTGAAATATGAACCTGACCCCTTTAGCTACTAATCTTGTTGCTACAACCAGTAGGTAAGGCCATCTCCTATTCTGTTACTTATACTTTTCCGGAAATGTTACAGTTCTGTCACCTGTGAAAACATATATCCAAAGCCAACTCAGTTCTTTAGTACTTTCCCCATATTTTTTCATTTTCCATTTTTTCTTCTGTGTCTATAAATTACCCGCTTATTGGACATGGAAAATATTCCATGCAACTACTGAACCTACCCCGAAAATAAAAATATTACTTTCATAAGGAATGCAAAGTGAAATAGATGACAACTACTTTTAATTGCTTCTCTGTGCAAAGCATCCAAGCAGCTGGAGCACCTAAACCACAGAGACTCGGGAGTTACGGTGTCTGCTGGAGTCACACAGAGTGAAAACACAGGACATAGAGACTTCCCCAATTTACATTGCCAGAGCCCAGCATTGCTCATCTGCAGTAATTCTCATTAGTCCTGGATGAACTCAAACAGTACTTGTATAAATCCACAAAGCATTTATCTACTTGAGATTTAAATATACAATCTGATAATGAGTTGACTTTAGGAAACCTGTGCAATGGCAGAATTAGCTGCCTGTAAGCAGGGTTGATGAGCATCTGATATTACCCTGGAAGGCAGCACTCTGCAGTTTCTCAACATCCAGTTTCCTATTGTGGCTAGGGATCCTGCATTTTTCATTTTTATTAAAAGGATGGGTTTTTTTTTTTTCCTCATTTCCATCAGAGTGAATAAGGGATTGCTCCACTTCTTACTGGAAAGCAATGGAGTGGAAGAGGTGTCTTTAATCACTTTCCACATGGAAGTCTTTAAAAGCCTGTTGCTGGATTGATACAGCAATACTTTTCTATATGTCTTTTTACATGCCATGGGATTATTTCTGTGTAAACATTATATGTTATAACAGTGTAACTGTTTGCTACCTGAAATCATTTTGGCATGTGGATTAAAATAATTTGCTGGGAAATTTACCAACTTGCATGTTTTTCTGCAAGTTTTGTTTCAACACAGAGACTTGAAAAGCTTCTGTTTTCTCTAGGAACTTCTAAATAAGCTAAAGCAAACTTACCTTGCCTCTCTGTTTTGTGAAGGAGTACGACTGTCTGTAGATATTTTAAATCATGTTTTCAGAAGTTGTAGAATAAATCAACCCTGACCGACTTTTCTGTATTTCTTTGCTGGCTTGTCAGGGTATTCAGCGAAGATTTCTGCCTACATTATTTAAGTCAAATTCAGCATGACCTTAACTCACTGCTGTAAATTGCATTTTGAAGATATCTTTGCGTTACTTTTTCCCCTAACATGTGGAAGTTTGTCTCCCCTAAAAAGAATAACCTCAACTCTGTTGGTATACTTTAATCTTTTAATAATCAGAGCTTAATTTTGGTTTAATCTTGACTCTGTTATTTCTTCTGCTGTAATATCATCAGCAAGGTCCTTAACCTCTGCCTGCCTTGGGTTATCCACTTAAAAATGGTTATCTAAATAGCACCCTACTTATATTGTTAAGGATCAGTTCATTTATTAACTAATTAACTGATGGCACTCTGAAAATATAAAGTGCTATAGATGTAATTTTTATCGTTAGCAGTGTTTCAAAACTGGTAATGCTAAAACATTCATTGGCAAAATCTAATGGGTACTGAAAGAATATCACATTAACTCAAACTGGGAAGGGGTATTATCTGTTTGTGTGTGAAGGCGTTCACAGTACAGAGTGGAACCCTCCTGATTCTGGGCTTCCCTCATGCCAGCCGGAGTCAGGGAAAATGTCCATTGCCAGTAGCGACATACTCTAATGTAACACTGGTGAGAAGTGTATCAGCAGTTGGGAGTGATTTGCAGTAGATATAGATCTATATTATGTAAAAATGTTTAAAAAAATGTAAAAAAAAGTTTTTTCCTGCTTTATGATCTGTAATCCTTACCTATGACCTTTCAGAGTATTTTTCCCCTCATCCTCTGTGGGTTCCCTATTTGACGGCTTGAAGCGATGAGCAGGGAATAAAATTCGTTTCTTGATATTAATTGCTCTGATACACAGTGCTTTTTTGTGAATCTGTGGCCTTCAAAGTTCTCTTCTGCTCAAAGAGCATGCTTCCTGCTATGTTGTGTTAAAGGGCTTTTAGCAGAGGAACGGCGCTGCTGGGTGATGGGGAGGATGTTGTGCTTTGATCAGCAGCTTTTGTGCCTCCTGAACCCCCTTGCTCTGATCCGAAAGCCGTGCGTGCCCCTCTGGATTCTTGATTGGTGTGGTTTGTTTGCTGTAGTTCTTGTCACAGTATTATGCAAAGCTTGTTAAAATGCTGACGCTTCTCCCCACCCCCGGATTATTTTTCTTGTGTTATTTTTGTGACCTCTGGCTGAGGCATAGCCTCTGTATACTTCATATACTAATTTGCTGTTGTTTATATCAGAAATAGGATGCCCTAACTTGTTGTCTACAACTATCTAGGTTATGAAAATATATATTCAGCAAATACATCCTCTTTGTGTTTTTACTTTTCTGCCTTCTGTTCTTTTCAGCGCTTCAGTATAGCTCAGGCTGGCCAAACCTAGAAACAGCTGTTTACTCCTGGCAGATTTTAACACTGACATCAAAGCACCAAAGTTCTTAATCCTGGTATCTCTGTAGCCTGTATACATACCCGCAGGGCCATACTCACTACAAAACACCACTTCATTGCTTTTCTTCAAAAGCAGGTGATGCCAGTGGGTGTAGCCAAAGTATGTCACCGGGCAAGCGGGAGTGACTGGAGTTTTTTCTTACTCCATTGGAGGGGATTCAAACCCACTTCTGTGGGACAGAACTGATTGCCTCATGAGTCATTGCATGCTATTTGAGCTGTAGGTCTCTTTTCCAAGGTGCCTAATATTGCTAACATTAATAAAATGCTTTTTTTTAACCCCACAGTATTGTCACACTTTCATGATCCTGAAGAAAACATAAGATACCTTAGTTTTACCCTAAGATAAATTTAATGAGATAAGGGACAGTGTGGACCTCATCTAATTTTTCTGCAATGAAATGTAAGTGGCAATAGCCTTGAGATCTAGGTGGCATGAAAGCAGGTGTTTATTACTTATGGAATATAGTTGTTTCACGGATGGAGTGAGAGAGAAGCAAAAATGTACTTTATTGATATAAATCGGTGGGTTAACAAAGTCCAACAGTAAATGCGACAGTGGTTTAGCAGGCTTTGATGGCAAGGTACACTTGGTTATTTACTGTACAGAGGACAGGGTCAGACAAAAACTGTCAGGGAGATCCTCCCGTTAAGTCGCGAGATTCAGAAAGGACCCCATTGCTTTCTAAACTCCTTCCTCGGAGAGGAGTCTATGTGTGGCTGGATCTAATCCTAGTCCCAGATTTGGTCAACAGCTTATGTCTAAAAGATTGTATAAATGCAATCAATCCTTCATATCACTTAGCTAAGATTTCAAACTTTATTGTGCTATAAGCCATTTACTGAGAATCTGTTGTGGCAAAGAACTCTCAACCTCGAGGAGTAACCTTGAGAGGCGTCCCTGCTCCAGGGGAGATCCTGGCATGCAGCCCACTGCCATGCAGGAGAGCTCAATGGGCTCTTGGGCTGCTCACTATTTATGGGGGTAAGATGGTTGATCGTAGTCATACTTACACGCCGACTACAGATTTTAGTTTCTTCACTTGTGATTAGGTGTGCACATTGCACAGTAGCCCTTGGCTATTGAATTGTATCTATCTCCTCTGAATCCACTTTGAGCTGGATGCATCCATCACCACCACCACTGGTGGTTAGCACCTGAGCAGGGTTATGGGAAAAGGTCAGGTGTGGGGGGGAGCACATGGCCAGAATTTGCAACAAAAGATGCATTTACATGTAAAATGTATTGCTGAGGTTGATCAAAAACCAGTACTGGCAGCAGTGAGAATGCACTTTACGGTCATGTGGCATGGCTTGTCAGTCAAAGAGGAGCTGCTGCTCTATTCCCCCATAGCCTCTGCAGACACAAGGTCAAGGCAGTGAGAGCGCTCAACAGTACAGTCGGCTCCTTCATGGCATCAAAAGCTCCACGTTTGCTCCTATTTGCTAAATATACGAGAAGCAGAGTTTCTAATTTTCTCAGCATCTCAGTCCAAGTATAAAAGTTGAACTTTTATTTATGCTTTATGTGCCATATACTGCATTTGCTGCCTTTTGCTGCAGCCGAGATGCCCTGTGTTGCAAACAATAGATGTTCTGATTTTACCCTTAAATCGTGCTGGTAGGGACCTCGATACTGCTCTCACACCAGCTTCTTTCTGAGTGAAAGGCACGGGAGAAACACACTTTCTTTAGAAAGTGCCATCTGCTTTATTAATCTTAAACTTACTTTTATGTATTAGATCACTGAAAATCCCTCCTGCTGTGGGTTAAAATAAATCATAATGGTGTATGAGCATAAACAGTTAGCAAACAGCAGGAAAGAATTATTTTACCTGTGCAGTATAAACTCTTTCGCTATTTCTTTAAGTTATGCAAACAATTTGGGGTGCAAATAACATGGACTAAAGTGATTTGAGGAAGGAGAATTCACTGTGCTTAGGGACAGCTGCTTTAATCACTTCATCCTTACATAGAGTAATAGGACTTAGCTGGGGAAATATAAAATGCTCATTCCCCCAGCAGTCTAAATCAGCAACATGGGAGCTGGCTGCTCTGCAACAGCAGCTGAAGAGCCACCCTTTGCTTTTCTAGCACTGTAACTATGTATAGAGAGACTCCAGATCTGTAAAAACACATCCCTTGTAGCAAACAAAAAAACCCCAACCCACCAGCTTAAATGACATTTCTTTTGAAATGGGAGCAAGAGAACATAGCTAACCCTTTCCTGTCTGCTTCTGTCATTGCAGTAGGACTCTGGTATTAGTTTCATAATTCTGTTCAGACATATAAGCACCCTTTCCTTTACAGCCTCTCAAATTATTCCACAGTTCCACAGGAAGAGATTTCTTGTGTGAAGAGATATTCCCAAATCCCCTAGCCAAGAAGCCAGGTGGATTAAAAAAAAAAAAAAAGGAACAGAGATAACCCCTCTGCCTTAAGGCAGCTGGATATTTAGCCTATTACTTCTTTTTTTTTAAAGCCTTATCTTCCCAAAGCTCTTCTTTCCCCCTCCCTTTCCACCCTTTGCCATATGAAAAGATCAGTGTGACTTGGGCAGCTGGGCAACCTCCAGGTCGCTTGCGTGCCACTGCTGCCCAGGCCTGCGAGCCTCTAAATTATTCCCCTGACATAAGCAAGATTATTTTTTTTTCCCCTTGGAGCAGAATGTGGCCCTTTTCAATCACATCTGTTAATGCTGACTCTTCTATCTCAGCGCCTGTATTAACATTAATTGGGGCCGGGCAGAGGCAGGGTACGGCATAGGCAGCACTCTGTGGGTACAGGGAGATGTGGAAGGCGGGTGGAGATGTAACGTGCTCGTTGTTTAAGGCTCACTAATAATCGCAGTAGTTCTGTCTTGGTTGCCAGTTTTTAGATTTGTGTGTTGAAACATCTTGAACAAAATGTTAGTGAGAGCATTTCTGCAGTGTCCTGCTGACTGAATTCAAGGTGCTGCCGTGTTTGCCATCTGCCTGCGAGCTCACAGTGGTAATTATAGCGAGTCTCGCAAGTGCTGGAACGAGAGGTATGTCAAATGCATTTTCCTTCCTTTTGAAGGTAATTTTCATTTTCTCAACTCATTTGAAACTGCATATGATTATGAGCTGCAGGTGTGAGAGCCACACAGAAGACAGACGTGTGTACACACCCACGGAGCAAGGTATCAACTCCTAGACTGTCCAGAAGAGATTATGTACTAATCTCAGCACTTTTAAATTAAATGTAGTGCTGGAGAAAATTCCCTCATTATCACTGCTCCTATCCTTGTGCGTAAAATCTTAATGTTTCTCTTATTAGAGTGACAATATAAAAAAAAAAAAAGCACTTGATTTTGCTGAGCATCACTGGAATAATACGGACTGGAATAATAACTCATATAGTATAAGAGCTGCTGACAGTGAAAGTCACTTGCAGTTTGCTGAAACTTCCAGGGGTTTCTAGTTTTGGTTGAGTTGCTGCTGTTATTTGTAGTTTGTTTCAAAACCTTGCAGGGTTAAAAAGGACTGCAAGGAGCAGAGAGCGGTAACTGGAGTTGATGGTATTAACAGGCTTCCTCGACTTGCTGCAGGCATTTCATTTATTTGCCATTCAGAGCACCTGATTGTATTCTGCGAGGCTGGTGGAGGAAAGAGTTGAGTCTGGAGGCTGATCCAGAGGACTTAAGATAGGTTTGTGCATTCACTGTATGGTTGCTGTGGGATACGATGCACAGTGCAACCTGTAGGATCCTCGACCATCAGCCTGGTGCTAATGATGTGTCCTTTCCTGGGGTGGAAGGGAGAGCAGTGGCTTATGGACACAGCTGTGGTGAGGATAAGCAGGGTGAAAAGTTAAAATTGGCACTATGTGATGAACAGTTTCATTTGGTGCGTGAATGCCGCTGCAGAATAGGGGTCCTGGAACTGACTTTTGCTTTGAAAGTGATTAAAGACCTGGTGCATTTGAATATTGGTCACCTTGGAGGAGGAGGTTTTGAACCTGGTGTAGCCTATGGGAGCTGGATCCAGGTGGTTGCTCCAGCCCTTCGGGAGTGTGCCCGTCCTCACGCAGGGGAGTCCAGGGAGCCACCTTTCAGGGTAGAACGAAGAGTCTTGTCATCACATATCTCCTATGTCAATCTGCTGGGAAAATTAGGGTAGGAGAGAGGAATGAATGGAAGTTTGCTCTCTGTGGATTTCTTGGTGGGACTTGCTTGGAGTAACCTGTTGGAGAGGACAGCATTCATCTGAAGATGGGTTGTCTTTTCTTTTTTCCTGAGTTTGCCACCTTTCTGCTTCTGGTACCTGGCCAGGGGGTGGGAAGGGGTTACTGTGAGACACTCCTTTGGGCCGCTGCTGTCCCTTGTTTTTCCCTTAAAAGAAGAGGGAAACTTTGTCCAAGCTGCACTTTCTTCTAAGTGTGACTGCTTGAACTGCTTTCCGGGCTGTTTGCCCTCATGAGGTCGGAAAGAGAAGGGCTGTGCAGGAAAAGAGCAACTGAAGTTGATGGGCTGAGTGAGGGGGACTTACAGACCATCCAGGCCATGCATAGATTTTAAGGGATATAGAGAAGGGTCTTTTAGGAGACTGTGAGCACCAGGTTTCTCTCAACCTGCTTAAACAGCACATTCTTGCATGCTTTAAAGTAAAGCTTTTGCGTTTGCACTTGCAGGTTCAAGGGTCGGGCGTGCTCAGCAGTTTAATATGTCAAAGGCACAAACAGACTTGAGCTTTCCTGATTTTATGCCTTAACTAAAAGCACAGTGTTATGGTCACCTTTCCTGTTCAAGATTTAAACTAATTCTGGCTGGGGCAGTGGAATTTTTTTCTGACCAGAGCTTCCATAAGCATCTGGACCAATGAAGTCTTCTTTCCCATAGATTTGCATTTCACGGTGGCTTATAAGCTCCAAATGACAGCTTCTCCGTGACTGGGCTATATGCCTCACCTTATTTTATGCCTCAGCCAGTAGACTCTCTGGTGGCTAATACAGGCTGAGCTCATCCAGCAGCCTTCTGATGAGGGCAACTACTTGGATACCCAACTGCCTTGCACATCTTGGAGGACGTATCCCGAGCACTCCACTGTTCTGTTGAAGGTAGCTGAAATTAGCCAATGGGTTCAAAAATTATTGAGGAACATATATAGAATGCGATCACATAAGTCACGTTTCCATAGGAACCGGCTAAAAATACATCTGTATGAATACTCAGCGTCTATCATGATGAACTATTATGTAAGTAGGCTTTTTTTTTTTTCTCAGTAAGAACATTGCAGCTGCTTGTTAATAATTTGCGGTAGAATTTACAGACAAGTTTACAAGTCATCGTATGTGCAATCAGCTGTGTGCTTATTATATCGTCTGCCTTCTCTCCTGCTGGCTAAAATGGGAAATTAACAGAGCATCCTTTCTCAAGACTTAAAAACATCCAGAAGATTAAAAATAGCCTGAGGCTTAAAAACTTCTTCACCTGGTAAGACAAACAGAGTTTTGTACTAACAGTCATATAAACATGAGTGTTGTAGCTCCGTGACTATAAGTGCTGTATGCGAGAGCTGGAGAAGGAAGGCCTGGAGGCCTGAACATCACAGAAAGTGTGCCATACTGCACTGTGGCAACTTGTGAATATTTGCTATTTGCAAGTAATGAGTCGCTGCAGACCAGGAAATTGTCACCAAATAAATTATTCAAATTATGAATTCTTTCTTACCTCAGGGTAAGCATTCTTAGTGTAGCAGATTTTCTGCAGAGCGGTGCTTTAGGTTGCATGAGATGAGACAAAGGTATTTTACCATGAGGTGACATACATTGTAACATGACGAAGATGAATTTCTGTGCTTGCAACTGCTTTTGTCTGTGTTTCCAGAAGCAGGTTGGGAATTGCCTGTTGTGCCAACTAAAGGATGGGACTGGATGATGCATTCTTAGGAAACAAATCAATGAGAACATCTGGTTTGAAAAATTATATGGAAGTATCCAGCATTGGACTTCTCCAAATCATTCTCTAGCCTGTTATAATATCTTGTCTCAACTTACCAGAATTTATTTCCTAAATATCTGGAAGCATTTCTTTTTCTGTCCTGATTTTTTTATTTTAAGTTTCTTTCAAAATCACATTAGGGTTCCAAACAGGAGTTTGTTTTGATTTGTTTTTAACTTTGAATTTTAACTATTAGACAATATTAGACTGTATATGTAATAGTAAAATTTACAAAGTGTGCATGATACTGTACTATGCGTATTGTTCCAAAGAGGGAGGAGGAAAGAGTCCGTATGTTTTCTGGGCCTCATAAAATAGCATGCCACTGGATAAATTTTGAGTTGTGAATATTAGCAAATGATGAATAACTTACAGACCCAGAGTTAATCATCAAAGATATTATTGAAATTAAAAATGAATTCAAGAATTCAACATGCTGTCTGTGGACAATTCATTGATAGAAAAGAAAAAAAGGGTGAAATTAATCAAATAAATAATTCATTGTAAATCATGCGGCTCTAATTATAACAAGGTGTTAAAAAATGGATTGGCTTCTGAGAGCACGGCTGAGTTCTACTACGCATACGTATCACCACAAATGCAGCTGTCGAAGTATAATCCCTGTTTTAATTGCTTTTGGTTTAGGACAATAGTTTAGGTACAGAAGCGGTAATAGAGGCATTGACTTACCCCATTTATTAAAAGCTATTTTGTTTGTTTGCTCACAAGACAAAGCACTCTAAGCGAGTGGTCCTGCAGTGTGAGAAAGACCAGCCTACCCTTCCTAAATCTTCAAAGCAAAAGTCTGCACTAAACTGAGGTTTTCTGACCTTCTGTCTCACTGACTGCCAGCTCAGAGGTCTGTCTCTCTCTTTTCCCAGGGGCTGGTTATTAAAAAGATGCAGAGCAGACCTTTCCCAGCTCTCTTTCCCCCCACAGAAAGCAGCACTTACGGATGCTCCTACGCAACACTCGCTAGCTCTTGCGTGGAGCAGCCAGGGAGAGGACCGCTTTGCTGGCGGATGCAGGGACCTTGTTAGGAGCATTGCCCAGCAACCCGAGTGCTGCTGAATTTTAGATGTCGGGTGAGGAAAAGACAGCACAGAAACTAATGAGACATGTACGAACACATTTGTTCCAAGGCTTCCAGAACAGTGAATCACCTGACGCTTCAGCTTCCTGAACTCTTTGATAGCTGAGAGCTGGGTTTAGTAAAGCCACTCTGGTCCCACTCCCTCATCCCACTGAGCTGCCAGAACTCATCACTGTAAAGCTTGTACCAGTGAATAGGCAGGATCCAGCATTTATTACTTTTCTCTTTTTTTTTTTTTTTTTTTTTTT
>NW_009258380.1:426575-448150 GCF_000687185.1 Egretta garzetta
TCTTTTTTTTTTTTTTTTTTTTTTAGTTTTCACTTACCTTCCTCCCTATCAGCTGAATGAGGAGGACTTCTTTCTTGAGCTTTTTTTTTGTGTCTGTAAAGCAAGTCAGGGTTGGATGGTTCTTGTTTGCAAGAACTGTGTTACACAGGCAAGGACAAATCCAGTGCTGTGCCCTGCACTTGCAGAGGTCCTAGTTTAGTTCCCATTATGATAAGGGCTAGCAGTAGTTGTAATTACCTTCCTCCCTATCAGCTGAATGAGGAGGACTTCTTTCTTGAGCTTTTTTTTTGTGTCTGTAAAGCAAGTCAGGGTTGGATGGTTCTTGTTTGCAAGAACTGTGTTACACAGGCAAGGACAAATCCAGTGCTGTGCCCTGCACTTGCAGAGGTCCTAGTTTAGTTCCCATTATGATAAGGGCTAGCAGTAGTTGTAATAAGAAGATGAAGGTATTTATCATGAAACATCTGTAAAGATTTTGAGCAAAACGGCTTTTATTGCCTTAACTGCTTTTAGGGCAGTGCCGGAACAAAGGCGAGCTAGAAATCCTGAGTGCAAAAATAGCTGGCGCGTGAACTGGAGCATCCACTTAACTACAAATGATGGTTTTCCCAGAGAGCTAAAACGTCCCTGTCCTGTCAAAATCAGCATGATGACTGGAACTTTGAGATGCTCCGTCGTGGCGGGTTCAGTATTTTTGAATATGTGCACTGTCTCTTGGATTTGTCACACCATCGGGTCAGGGAACAGATGGTAGACTGGCTCTGTCACCAGGCTGTAAAAGTGTCCGGTCCTTTAACATCGGAAATTGCTGAAGATACTAGTTATCTCTGCAGTCAAATAATAAAACAGAATGTAACTTGTGTACAGTACCTGTAAGATGATTCAAAAGTGAGGTAGAAGAACAGGAAGAAGATGAGTATAAAGAGGATTAAAGTTGCCCTTATGTCAGCCATGCTATATCATATTAGTAAAAATAAAATCATCAGAATAATGCAATCTCACAAATGTATTTACATCAGCATTTTGTCCTCTGAAAATGTATTAGCAGCGGCTTTTGCACCATCCTAGCAAAATTTGCAGTGGTGGAAAATTACTTACCATTAGTATACAATAAGGCTTGCATTTCTTTCCCTTAAACTTCAGATCCCCAAATACTACATAATAGTCCCCAATATGCCAGTGACTCTGGGATTTTTCTAATGTTAGCAATTTTGAATGTACTCACAGTGTTTTTGCCTTAGTGATATGAAAGCAATCAGCACCGCAGAACAGGAAAATAAGGAGGAAAAGACCAACACCATGTGTTAGTCAGCTTCAAAACATCACAAAATTCAGATTGCCACATGCTGAATACAAATGTGGTAGAAATGTTCAGAAACTGCAATCAAATAGCTTTGAATGTCAAATGAAATTACTTTGGGAATCTACTAAGCTCTCTTCTTAAAGCACCCTGGAACATAAATCCCCTACTTTCATTTGATTAGTCCAAAAGGCTATAGGATATATTATTACATCTAGAAAACATGACTGGAGTCTTAGTCATTAGCATCACTGAACGCACAAATTCCCTTAGGTTCTTATTTTTTTCTTGTTCTGTATCTTCTGAATGGAACATAATCACTGAACTTTTAAAATAAAAATATACCTTAAACTCCCTGACAGTTATAAATAATTTATTTTTAAAGAAAATCCCTTGGGAGGTTTGCATCTGCTCAATTAGAGTGTAACAGAGAAATAAAAAAAAAATTATATTATTAGTGAATATTAAGAACTGTGGATAAAGTTATTTTGTTCCTCAGATGTGATAAGAATCTTTGGTTGACAAACTGCCCTGAAGTCTGCAACTTTGGCAACAGAGCTTTGATGTAAGTAAATCCCAGAAGTGTGCACTCAGCCTGCCCTTAATGAATTGTTGCAGCACTACATGTTTTGCTTTTTTTAACCCAGGAAAATGATAACAGAAGGTGAAGACAGTTGTGCAAAGACATTGATATGAACAGTAATAACAAGACTTCCAATCCCAGAAAACACCTCCGTTTAAGAAAGGATTTATACCTGTGTCTTAGTTCTATTAAATTTAATAAGACATAAGCATGAGCTTAAAATTAAGCATGCCGTTAAGCACCCTCCTGTCTCAGGAACCCTTAGGTCTGCAAGAAATCCCTGCTTCCCTCTTGTGGCCTCCTCTTGAAAGAGGTTAAACAGAGCATTGGAATGGCCCTATTGGTCCATGCAGCACCGTATCTTACGCTGCACCGACATATAGGGTATGTTAAGCACATAAATATAGGGCAAGTGTTTAGTCCTCCTTTGCTGGTAAACTCTTCCAGCCTCCAGTGTTTTGAGGTCCTCAGGCTGGTATGTTGCCTTCATGTTTAAGAGCCTTTGATGGAACTTTTTATTTATTTCTTTTTCCCTCCGTGACTTTTTTTTTCTGATTGGTTTTTGTGATTGTGCATTTTAGCGTTCCCCAGGTTTGGTAATAACTTCTACGGTCGAGCTATGCATTCTTTGTTTTGAAGGTACTTTCTGAAAACTTTGTTTGACGGCTACTAGCTCTTGTACTAGAAAAGAAAATGAGCAATTATTTCCTGTTGTCTTTATGCTCTTCATGATTTTGCGAACCCCTCTTATTTTCCATCTCCATTATCTCTTTTTTCAGACTGAGGAACCACGGTGCATTAGTTGTTCTTTCTTTGGAAGCTGTGCCAGACCTTTGATTATCTTTACCATGTTTCTTTGTGTCTCTTCTAGCTCAACTTATATTCTTTCTGAGGGGAGCTGGATTGAACACAGTAATCAAGATGTGGGCATAATGATGGTTTTTGGTTTTGTTCCCTATTTCTTTCCTAGTAATTCCTAAAGTTCTAGTTGTTTTTTTGACAAATACTGAGCACCAGGCTGGCACGTTCACAGTGCTATCTACTGTAACTCCAGCATCTTTGTCTGGAGTGGTAATAGCTAGTTCAGAGCCCATCACTAGATCCTTAAAGTTAGCAATCTTTCTTTTTTTTCTTCATTGTCGCTTTCACACCTGACACGGGATGTAGTATTGACCCCTTTACTGCAGATTGTTATCTGAGAATTGCTTTCTGTGTTTGGCACACACATCAGGCCAGAGTTTGAACAGAGTCAAATGCATCTTGGCTTTGAGGACTTCAGCGGAACCGTGGCTCTTTGTTTTGGCAAGAGGAGCTGTGTGGTATTTGGAGTCCCTTTAACTTCTTGGCTAAACCCATAGGTTGCATGACATATGCCATAAGAGATAATTGAATAAAAAATGGAACACCTGGTCTGTGTGATGGACAAAAGGGGAAGATACTTTGGATTATCTCGGATTCCCTCAGGATTCCCACCAGGTAAGTGGTTTTGCCTCTTTTTGTTACAAAACCCATGGTGCATTGTTGCCGACTGCTGCTTTTGTACCTACATGGGGTACAGCTGTGTATCAGCCGATGCTGTGGAAGGAAGTGGTTTGAACATTAGCTTCAGGTTCAAACCCTGCAGTTGTTGGTCATATAAAGATAAATGAATGCACCTTCTTGAATAAATCTCCAGGGCATGCATTTTCTTGGCGTTTAGGTCTCTCTTAAAGATCTATCTCTGTGAGGATGCCTTAAAGAAGTCTGATGTTATAGTAGGGATATAATTTCCGTACTGTTTTGTACATGGATTCTTTATTGAAGAACCTTATCTTTCGCTTAACCCACTTCATTTACAGCTGCATTTGTCTTGAGACAGTGACTATAATAATGATAAGCCATAGTTTCTATGGAGTATTTAAATACATGCTAGCGATGGGCTCTTTCCACAATTTTTTTTTTTGTGGAAAAGTAGTCCATATCTTTAGGAGTGAGACATTATGTACTCTCAGCAAAGGATACTATTATTACCCCTAACTGCAATACAAAAGCAATCATTTATGTAACACTTTTTTAATGTTTGCAAATAACAGTATTAGGATGAAAAGGAAAAATAATGGTACTCAGAGATGGGCCTGAATCTATCTAAATATGCTACTGATTCTTTGATTTCAGTTTATTTGTACTCAGAAGTCAGGTGCTGTGTGTGGAAAAAGAGAAAGATGAAATCAGCACTTTTCCCTCCAACCAAGATTTATGTGTATGTTGCAATTAGGGCAACAGATTATGCCTCCAATTTTAGAAAATCTTCTGTTTAAAGTTGCAAGTACATATACGCCTCTACAATATTTGACATCTGCTTGAACATGCAGATATTTGTTTTGACACTGTGACAGTTGCAGAAAATGTATTTTTTTTTTTAATTTTGAAACATGTCAGTGCAATAATTAGACCTTAATTCCCATTTGCCAGTGACATAGATTTTGAAGGCAAGTACTTTATGATTTATTTGCAGGCCATTTTCTCTAGTCCACAATGGTTGCTTCTTGAAACCTGTGGTATTTCTGTAAGATGCAAACTTTATTCAATAACCTGTTGTCCCCCCTTTATGTATCTTGAAGCCAGTCAAAGCCAGGACTTCATTGTTCCTTGCTGTTTGTTTACTGATTAGTGAAAGATAAATCATCTGGAGAAGTCTTACAGCCCAAAAGACAAGATGGCCTTTGTCTTAGTGGCTGAGTCTCTATAAACATGTCATAAAGCCCTCAAGAGCCTACTCCTTTCCAAGCATGTGTGTTTCCACATGTGTTTCCACGCCATGCAGCTTATCGCACATTAAGTCCATCCACAGGCCAAATGATTTTCCAGTGCTTACATCAATTCTTGCCCTGAAGGGCATGCACAATGCCATGCAAAGCCACAAAACAGAAGAGGATTTTCAATAACTAAGGGACTTCACCAGCTACTCCCAACTATGTTGTGGCTGTAAGATGCAGCCTTTCCTTTATTTGTTGTTCTGTGTATAAGGTTGTCTGTTTTATATTGTGCCTCCTGTTCTGTTATTGAGTGGTAACCTGGTTGTATTCACTATAAATTGCTATGAATAATTTCATTTTTGTTACCTTGTCCCCAAGCTCCTTGAATTGTTTACTTCTGATTTTGCTTAGCATTTTCAGGAATTCCATCAAAAATATGCTGGTTACTCAGGCTTGTGATGAAAAGATGATCTTTTGTTCTTTCTTCGTAACCCTTAGCATTTTGCACTGCTCACGTAGCCATGAGCATCTCATGTATAGTTCCCTCTTTCTTACAGTTGTATCTTCTTTCTCAAAACCCATTCTTAGTCTTATTAGAATCTGTTCTGAACAGCAAGAAAGACCTGAAAAATATCACAGCAAAAGGTGAAGGCAAACAGAGAAATGTCAGAGATAAGTACAGCTCTGGAAAAATTCTAGAAGCAAAGTTGGGAGTTAAGGACATTTGAGATGTCGGGGGAAAAACATCTTTTCTCATCCATGAGTTTGGCATTGGGTGTTTTGACATTATATGATTATTAGAGAATAATTTTGCTCAGGACTTCAGTCTTGGATTCTTTTTTACTTGCCTTGTAGCATTCTGCAGTATCTTGGTGCTCCGGAGCTCTGGTCAAGTCTTAAAGGAGGGTCAGCAGGGTAGAGACTTTTGTATCTGGACACAGGAGTAGTTCAGGCACTTTGGAAGGTTTGAATCTTTTTGAACTGTTTGGATGGAAGCAGCCATTCTCTCTGACCTGCATACCACCACCTTCCTTTGTTCTGTTTGGTTTGCAAACTCTTTGAGGCCAGTCTCTATGGGTGTTTGTGTAGCATGTGATACATAGGGCTGTAGTATTTGTTGGGTTCCTACTTCAGCAGTACATAACTAAGCTCACTATTTCTTTAGAGGAATGATAAATACACAGTCTGCCTAAAAAGCACCATCACACTGGTGCCTTAAAACGGACATGTAAATCTCCTTACCAACTTCTTCCAGGTGCACATGCTACTGTGGTTATAAGGGCAGTGCAGCTTCTTGGTTATGTTATTTTGTGCTGTGATTCTGTTGACTTTAAGTTGTCCTTAAATGGCTCACTAAATGAAGCTAGGCTTTTATAAAGGGAAATCAGAAGTCTGTGTTGCTTCCAATGGTTTATTATAACCACTACCAAGTAAATAGCTGAGTCTCCTGAATGTGCTTCTGTAAATTTCATCCTTTTTCTGACGACTTTCTTTTCCTTCTTAAATTTTTTTTGACAAGTAAGGGAAGGCTTTCAGTAAAGCTGAAAATTATTTTCCCTGCTCTAGGGGAAGAATCCTGGGCCCAAATGCTCATAAATTTTGTCTGATGATAGCCGGATACACTTTTAGGACTATTAAAAAAATAATTCAAATAACATTATTGTTCAGTAATAAAGTGCAACTTACTCTTACCTGTACTCCTAGCTAACTTATTGCAAGTCCAGAGAGAGGAAAGTGTTAAAGTCCTACCACAGGTGCATTTTCTTTTTTTTAGCTCGAAATCTACCAGCTCCCTAGTTCAGTTATAGGTGTTTACTAAAATGATCACCTCCACAAAACCAAGTATTCAGCTTTTCAACATTTTATAGTGCTTCAGGTATATTCACTGATTAAGCCTCTCAACACCCCTATGATGGAGATGAGTCGGTATATATTGCAAATTAATAGCTAAGGAAGTTAATAATTCAGCCACACAGCTATTTTATTTAAGCTTTAGTCCTTTGACTTCTAATTACATGCTGTAACAATGAAGAGCTTTATTCCAGGAAATATCTTGTTCCCCTCCTGCTGATCAGGAGAGCTCTGTCGGATGGCTTTCCGAGTCAGTATGGCAAAAAAGATGGATTTTAGTCCAAGACAAACTTTGGAAGGCACACTTCAGGTTTGATTGGCAGAAGCAAAGGATTTGGGTAGACTTGGCATTAAATGAGGGCAGCAGTTGGTTAAAGTGCCTGAAGCACTGTCAGTCACTTACTAAAGAGCTACTCATGAAACAAGAAAATATGCTGGTAGCAGTCCCTGGGTAAACTTCTCTCTCGCTCCCCCTCAAATACAGTATTGGCCATATTCAGCAGCCTTGTAGCTCTGTCTTCTGGAGAAGATAACCCGCACCTATGGTTTCCTTTCTCTGTGAGCAGGGATTTGAGTTGTGCAAACGGAAATCCTGACAGTGGGTCTAAGAGGGGCAAGTGTGACCCTGTGCAAAATTAAGCCAACTGGTTCAGCTCTTGGAATGATTCAAAGCAGATTTAAGATTATTCTAATATTGTCCAGGTTGACAATGGCCCCAGGCAGCTGTTCCAGCAGCCGGAGGACCACGGTTGTGAGCTGCTGCTGACATTTGCCTACATCACCTCCACAGGGGGGAAGAATGATAGGGAGTTTCATACGGTGTTTCTGGCTTTGTGGTGAGTGAATTCCCTATGCAAAGGGGCCCTCTGGCTTGTCAGCCAGTGTGGCTTTATAGCTCCTTTGTGCTACTGTGGAGGTGTACATCAGTACAAAGTTCCGTGCTGAAATAAAGCAGAAGATGGCTGCTACTACTTCTAAGGGCACAGCTAATTCTTTCTACCCATTTCCATCCTTGTTTGAACTCAAGGAGGCTGTCAAGTTAGTTCCACATTTTGAACCCTTTATAGAGATATGTGGCTGAGAAACTTTTCCAGGTTTCCTTCCAAGAAGCTTGGACCATCTGTGAAGGAAGTATTAGAGTGCTGAGATATGATTTGCATATATATTTTTATATGCATATATATTTGCATATATATAATAATTTTATATATGCATATATATAATTTTATATATATATACACACACACACAAAAAAAATACTGGGTGGTGATGGTGGGGCAGGACCTAGGGCAGAAAGGCAAAGACCTGTATGGTTTCCTTGATGCCCAGACCCAAACTTTTTCTCCAGTGCTAAGTACTTCAGACACTAAATCAAAATCTGAATACTTCCATGCCTGCTTTTCTCTCAGAATGCTGACAGGACACTTACTGATGTCAGTGTTATCGCAGCTCTTATGATGAAAATTGTCACTCTCTGATACCCAGCTCTGCCTCTCAGGGGACCCACTTCACATGAAAAGACTGGCCTCTGCTCTCAGTAACCCCAGTATAAATCTAGAATAAATTTTATATTGTCAACAGCAATTATACATGCCATTCAGGGCATAAGCTATGGATGCAGGTCCTGCCCAACAGTCAATTCAAAGCTCTGATGATTAGAAGGTGTCTTCTAGTGTCCAATACAGATATTTCCCATCTTCTTGACTTTTGGCATGGACTCATTTCTTTCCTTCGGATTCATATTCTCATTTTGTAGTGCAAACCCAAGATTGCCTGTGAATGCAAAATATGACCTAGCAATACTCATTTCCATGACTTGTCTTGGATTTGAGCAGACTGCCCATCAATAACTGTGACCTTTTGCATTTTATTTCTTCACTGGGCTACATTTATTTGGGTGGTGTGCTGGGCAAATTAACACTGCTTTGGATGGCTCTGATTTTACCCACAGATTGGGAAAAGAGTCATCTAGCCTCTCAAAGTCTGCTTTTTTCCCAAATAATTTAAAAGCAAACAGCCCCTTCTTAAAAAAAGAATAAGCACCCCCCCCCCCCAAAAAAAAAAAAACAACGAAGAGACTTAAAGCAAAAAGGGACACTCTGCAAAATAAGACTCATGAAAAATTTAATAGGTGCAAAATAAGCCAAAACCCTATTTCAGGTGTGCCAATGTTGTGATATCCTTCCCTGTTTTTGTGTCAGCCAAGGTTACTACCAAACTGTAAGAGTTCACTGAATAAACCACTGAACACTGCGACTGCTCCCACTATATTACAATTACAGAAATAGATGTACTAAGTAAGTTTATGCTGATCCACTGGGAACATTTTTAGAAAGTTTAATAGCCCTTAAAATTTCTCATTTCTAACCTGTCATGGGCTTGCCTCATGACTGCTCATTTTGCTGTTTTATAAAAGCAGATAGAAAATCAGATTTCTGCCTTAAGACCTCACCAAAACCATCATTTCAGTTTAAGACAGAAATAGCCACATATCATTTAAGCCTGGATAGTAATTTCTTTCTGCATCTACTGCAGCAACATAACAACACATTGCATGGCTTGAAGTGCTTCTGGTTCAATTAGAAGAGCTCACAAAATTCTGTGTAAGGATTATATAAAAAGATCATTGGAAAGAATAAATAACAGGAGTCTAATTTTCAGTTATGGGTACCTCTCAAATGAGAAAGGCATCTTTAAAATACGGATTCTGTTGATAAGATCATTAAGTAGCTGCAGTGATTACACAGGCTTTGAACCCCAATCAAGAACTTCTGCTATGATTCACAGAAAAAGGAGGTTTTTAGCTGTCTGATGCACTTCCAGTCTAGTAGCTCCAAGTACCTGGATCCTGTCCAAGTGCACCTGAGCAGAGCACCTGTTGTGGCAAAGAGCTTAAGAACGCACATAACTTTAAGCACGTTAATTATCCCCCCTTTTTTAAAGAGCGCTGCACAATTGAGGGGAGTGTCCTTGAAATGAAGGACATTCATTTGCTGGATCAGAAGTACCCAATACATTACAGGATTGCGTTTGTGAAATAAGGACTCCTTTATAGTTGCTTTACACACATGGCTGAAAACATGATCTCGTATTGGTTGATTCAGTAGTCAGTAGAGAAAGTTGGAAACTATCCTATAAAATCACTCCTGTTGGGATATCAAACAGCTATTAAAAATTGAATTGATTAAGGGTTTGGTATAGTTCCAAAGAAAGGTGGTTAAAGACTTAAATACCTGCTTCTCCATGGGTTGACAACTCAAAAGAAAGGCCAGCTGCTGGGAAGCTGCATTCATAGAGTGTGCATTATTACTTTTAAAAATAAATGCGTTATCAAGTATATCAGCAAATTAACCTGACAAATGGGGCTTATTTCTCTGTCGTTGTTTTCCCTGCCTTGTTCTGTACCTCTTGGGCTGCTCCAACTGGTGCAAAATTCACGCTCAGAGGAACAAGGAGGCTGTGGAAAGGCAGAGATCTCTTTGGGATGAAGAAAGCACTACTCTGGATGAGGCCGGGTTTGGGGCATATGTTGTAAGGGAAGCGTTCATCTTGGCTTAATCATTTTGGTGGGTTAGGAGAAGAGGTTCACATTAATTGTCTCTCAGCGAAGCCTCTGTCAGTACTCTGGGAATCCAGTAGTAGATGGCCATTATTCTTTTTCAAATATTTCTTCCAGTATGTAGGGATCACACCAGTGAGGCTTGGCACTGTTCCTCTTGGAGTGGACAGGCCACCCTTTGAACCATGTCAGAAGTTGACTCCCCAGGACTGTAGCTGTGGCAGGTGGTACAGTAGTCTGTTCGGCAGGTCTAGGTTTAAAAACAAGTCATTAAGCCTTACTTCTACAAGGAGACATGGTCTGGTACAAGCCTCTGCTTACCTGGGGTGCTAGAACCTAGCTGAAGTTCTGGATGAACCCAGGAATCTGTCCTTCTGCATTTAAGTGGGAGATTCAATCTGATGAAAACACAAAGCAAATGCATGGTTTGCATCTTTGGCCGAGTATTTTACACCTGCAGGGCTAGACGCTGAAGGAAAGATTTCACAAGGTCCCTTAAAATACCGTCTCTCACTCCTTGTTAACACAGTTTCACAGTTTCTTGTTATATCTCTGTGAGGCTGCAAGTTAAACACTTCTCTTTAGCCTTGAGGTTTCTTATATCCTGTTCCCGATAACATTCTGATTGGATTAGATGATCTTTAAAGGTGCCTTCCAACCCAAACTCTTCTATGGTAGTCTGCAGTGACTTCTGTATAGGAAAAACCCCAACCTTAACTGGACAGAACCATAATAAACCAAAATTAAAAATTCAGCTAGATTTAAACCAAAGAAGAATCAAAACTGGAGAAGATGGATGGAGCAATGCTAAAGAGATAGAGCCCTTAGAACATGTTTCTGGGCTATTGCAAGTCCCCACTTTTCTGGAGTGGGCTGTGGGGAGCCAGGGGTGGTATTGCTGAGGTCCTGGCTGCACACAGTTTGTGCGAAGGGAAGGTTTTGGGCAAGATGCTCCTCCCACTCGAGTTCTGCTCTGGCATTGCTCTGCAGCTTTGGCCCTGTTTCTCCTGGTGAAAAATCTCTCTCGTCTCATGTTTTCTTTTCCTCTGCTATCTCTCGTTGTGTGTTTTTACATGGATCAGAGATCTGTGTTTTTTAAGATTTTGTTTAATCTGTGGGTTTTTTTGTTAATTCCTGTCCCCTTAGTTATTGCACCTAAATCATGGCCAGCAACTGGGAATCCATTTCACTTACATGTATTTCATTGCCTGTCTGAGAACTAGTGGGCTCATGACCAACTCAAGTGTCCTGCTTGAGAAGAAAGGTCTAAGTTTTGCTAAGCACTGGTGGTAAAGGTGGCCAGCCAGGATATAACCTGCTCTCACTGGTGCCCCTGTAAGTTAGAGTATTCTTGGTGCTGAAATGTACTAACAAATTTGAGAAATTTTTTCTTGCTTTTGAAACTTAAAAGAAAATGAAAGCAAGTACTCCCAGGGTGATCCATAAAATCAAGTGCCTTTCTGACCATAAGTCAGACTGAAAATAAAGCCTTACACAGTAGTGCTGGGTGAAGAAAACTACATAGTCATTACAAGCAATAATAATATGAGACTGAATCCCCCTTCATCAAAAGGTTTTCAAAAGCAATACTTTTCTCACAATATCATCCCAGCTATTCGTAAGCAGGTCCTTAGCCATTATCCACTCAGATTAATACTAATATGTGAGAAGATTCAGTATGTGTAGTACCACAGAAGATGATGTAAGATAAATCTTTGTAGCATTGATAGAAGCGGGTGATGTATTGCTCCTTTGTGGATGGACGGTAACAAGCTTTGTTTGTTTGGTTGGTTTGGTTTCTTTAAGAAAAAATTCCTGCTATGGTGTTTTATTTTCTGGTAACAGGCATATTTTCAGCTGGATTGAAGTCTCGATTTCAAACTTTTGATTTATACCAGGACTTTATCATGTTACTTCAGGTACTCATATCAGTATTTATAATTCAGCTGGTTCAGAAGGGCTGAAAAAGCTATGTGCAAAGGAAGAGCAAAATTCTTTTGAACTCTTAAACATCCACAGATTTCAGAAAACCAGCTAAGTCCAACTACCTATATTTGAGTTGAGACTGGAAATTTGAGGGGGGAGGAAAAAAAGGTTGTGTGTTTTTTTTTAAAGAGCAATGCACAGAGAAATGGGACTGGAAGGGACCACCTGGGTTGAGGCAAGTCCACTGTTTTGCAAGTACTTATGTGATATAATAATTTCACTTTAAAACTAGAAGGAGCTCATGTTCCTCTTCGGGTTCTTGTTCCCACTATCCCGTAAGAAGATGGCTTTTCTGCCTGTCTGCTATTCTGACCTCCATCCTAATATGTGATCATATCAAATTGATGCTTTTTTGTGCCCACACTGCCCTTTAGCAAAAGTCATCATATTCCCTAGTTGGTGTTTTTTCTCTGCTGTGCTTGTGGGCAGCATTCATATCTCCTGAAGCCTTTGTTTCAGTTTTGTTCACATCCTTTTGGAACATGAAGCTGTTCATTTCCTTGATTATCCTAATCACCTGCTCTAGTTTAAATTTTTTTTCCCTCTGTTTAAATATGACTGCCTAGAATTGTACTGCAGAAGCCATCTCTATGGCATCTGAGCTATAAAATGGCAATGATACTTCCCTGTTTCTACCAGAAACGTTTTACCTGACAACAACTGAGGATTGCATTTACACTTTCCATCATGGCTCAGTCATCCTGTCCTCCATGAATACCCCCAGGCCTTTTGCCCTTCTGTCATCGCTGACTAATGAGTTCTCAGCTTAGAGAAAAATTTCTTGTTCCTCGTCTCTAAGTGCAAGGTGATGCCACTTTTGTACTATGCGATTTGATTCCATTTCCACTACTCCTGTTCTTGAACGTCTCAGGTTCTTCCCACACAATATCCTGATACTCATCTTTGCTGATGACATCCCTCAGCAAATGTCATACCTCAGTCCTGTTTTTAACCGAAGTTGTTATATGAAAATATGAGACGTGACTGGTTCCCACTGATTTTTAAGGTACAGCTGCAGTCAGCTCCGTTTTGCCCAAGAACTTCCTTTTAAAACTCAGACTGCTCCATTCCTTGCACTAATCCCTATCTTCTCCCACTTAATAAATACTTTCCCATGTGCCATTTCATCAAATGTTTTTTTTCATGTCAGGCTTGATGAAGGCCCTGTATTTCTTTCATCTAGAAAATCACCTATCAAATGAAAACTGTAAGTTTATTTTGTGTTGTCATTCACACCATGCCCCCAGTTGCTAACTCTTCCATGGGCTCTATTTCCTTTCTTTGCTGCTGCGATTGGCAGCGTACACAGGCCTAAATGTCTCCTGGCAAGACAACTCAATCACTCATTTCAAAAATCCCTCACTAATTTTTAAAAGGCTAGTGATTGTGTCTTTTTACCCCCTTTAAAAAGCCAATTTGTTTCCTCTTACAGTCTGATGAAGGTTTGCCATCAAATCCAGGTTGTGAGAAGGCTAGAAGTATGATCCTTCAGAATAGAAATAATGTTTTAGGAAATAAGAGCCTAGTTCTCTCATTCTTCAAAGTTCAAGGCTTATTTAGGCTTCCAGATGAAATATGCTTTATTGTTTTCTACCGCTAGCACATGAATATTTGTGTGCATCAGAGTGCCACAGACAGCTAGAAGGGCATTGGCTGATTATCCGGTTAAAAGACACCCAGTTGTGAAATAGCTGAGGTTTTTTATTATTTTTATTTTTTTCTCCTTAGAAGGTTTAAAGTGAAATGTGGAGGTAAAAGAGTACGTTTGAAATAGCATCTGCCCAGACTACGCTTGACTTTATCTAGGGCTCTACGCACCACCCTTCCTGAGCTCCTAAATTCATTCTTTATTGCAAAAGAATGAATGTTAACACTACCTTTCGTTTCAGTCATACCATTTCAGCAAATTTACCTCTCTGAATCACTAACTGAACTCAACAAAAGGTTTTTATCTGCTGATAACTTTCCATCTGCGAGATTTAAAGTGCCAGATGACATTAGCTGTAGCTCAACGATGTTATTAAATTCTCACATTAAATCTCACATACAGAAAGCTCTTGTCAGGTCACATGAACGAGACGAGTGCATTAGTCATATTACAAGAGTGATATACTCATTTCAGTAAGTTCACTGTATTCAGGCTGAAGTTTGATCTATGATAGGACACTTCATATCTAACAAGATGTGGTTTCTTTACTTCGGTGTTTTTACTAGTCATATTCTTGTCATTGTAATTTATATCCCCTTTGCTCTGGAGTATGCATTCCTCAGTATCCTTGCTGCTTTTGTTAAACTGTGATCTGCTGCAGTAAAAAAAAAACCCACCATGATTAGTTTATTCGAGAGATTTCTTCTGTTCATAGTTCAGCTTGAAACTAACTGTACGCTTTAGAAGTAGCGTGTCCATGCCCCAGCCTCTGAATTACAAAACTAAATTAGCATGACTGACATTTTGCATGTGGGAATTTATGCAAGGATCTACTTGTGAAAAGTTTAAATCTACCAGCTGAAACACTGATGAATTATGAATGATTAAAATTAAGTGGTTTTATTTATTCATTGTTTTTATTTCATTTCTCCCTTTTTCCGACTTCTCTTAACCCAGTAATATCCAGATGGCTTGGGACAGATAGATTTTTGTGTGTGTGTGTGTGTGTGTTGATCTTGAAGGAAACCAGTGCTATTGACTAGATTTGGGGATTAAAATGAATTTATCTATGGATTAAGAACTCCATATGCCAGTTTTAGTGGGTGTTATGAAATAGGAATCAGCTGGCTACAGAATTCGTAATACACTTATGTACTTTTATAGCCTAAATCATCTTAGTATCAGAGCTCTTCAGCAACTTGAATGTACCTACAACACCCATGTGAGTTAAAAGGGTTATCTCCTGATTCTCATAACCGGATAACTGAAGTGCAGAAAGATTAAATGGCTAAGTCAAAGCCAGTAAGAAATCTGCAGCAGGCTTGGAGCTAAAAGACAGTTCTCTGGCTTCCAGGCCACTGCCTGGAACACGAAGTTATTTCTCCCTCCTTGCATAATAGCCTTACTGAAACCAGCAGCTCACGTCCCAAAACGTTCTGTGCAGGGGAGCTCCTTAGGCAGGGCAGAGCGGAGAGGCAGATGCCTGTCTTCCCTATTTTCAGATCTGTAACTCTGTTTATGGTGTCTTTTGTTGGAAGATCACAAGATGCTTTACAAACTTGAATTGTGTCTCCCAGCCCTTCTGGTAATTACAGGAGGTTTGTAAGTACAATTACCAACATCTTATAGCTGGGGAAAAGGGAAGGTGAAGTGCTTGGTAAGTGTCTGTATTGCTGTAAAATTAATCTGTGTATGAGTCAGGAATCAACTTTTGCTTTCCTGAGATTGTCCCTGCGCCTCATCTGCTGGGCCTGACACTGTCTCTGGAGGAGACCCCACCTTGCCAGTCATGTCAAGGAAACAGCAACAGTGCTCAGCAACGCAGCAGGGATCTTGCAGTTAATTAAGATTTGCAGATGGTTTAAGTAACATTGGAGTATCTGTGTCATGCACAAGTCTCAGAGAACAGTGACGGCCCTGCTTTCTCTTTCTCTATACCCTCTGTATTACTTAACTCAGCTGCCCCAGCCTCCTGTTAGCGCTGGCATGCGTGCCACACCAGCCTGTATTACAGCCTTATTTCCCACGATTCAGAAGCATGGAAACTGTATACCTACGTGTGTCGCATTTGTGCAATGAAAATATCAGTTGCGTTCTGTGCTGAACAAAACCAGATGTGCTTATTTTGGTGTCCTTTTTGATGTTCCCTCCAGTAAGAGCAGCCAGCATTCAGTGCACCAAAATACCTGTGCAGGCAGGGTTAAGTGACTGCTGCCACCTTCAAAGCAGTAGTGCAGCGGTGCGGGACCCCGCAGGGTGCTATTTCTCCCTCCGCCTGGTTGGCTATGTGGACTGTGCTGCAGATGGATGGAGCTTGAACTTCGCGGATGAGCAACCTGATCCTTCTGATAGATGCAAGTCTCTGTCCCGTGGAGGTGCCTGAAGTGACAGAGGCCGTGGCTTGAGGTATCACTCGTCTCGTGTGTGTAAACTTTGTGCTTTCAAGCTTTTTGGCCTTCCTGGCTCTTGACAGTAACGTTCTCTAAAGCTTTTTCAGCTTAATGTACTGGCATTTGTTTACAGCTCCACCTTGACCGAGTTTTATTTTATTCTTTCACGTGTAAAATATGTTGTTTGTGAAAGCAAGGGACTAATAGCAGACTAGAGCTAAGCCTAGTAAAAGCAGGTGTTATGCAATTTGTCACCACATGACTCTGCTAATGCATCTTTAGTCCAGGACTGCGGTACCCCTGCCATGTTTTAAAGTGCAGAAAGATAAGCGTACGCTGTACCCTGGAGTGCCTTACACTATAAATGTAATTCAGAAATATGGGAAACGGTGCTCTGAATCTGATGGCCTTTTTCGACACAATTACAGAAGCAGCGTGAGATGTTGAACATTTGCAGCAAGGGCGCACAGTGCAAACGGGAAGTCGGGTGTGCGGGCTGTTAATGCAAGCCTAGATAAGCTTCTGACTAAGAGGGTTTTAATTTGTTTTTTACCCTAATATGATGTTTGTATGATAGCAGTTTTCCTGACAAGACCTATTACAACCTGTGCTTTTCTGTAGAGCCACATTTAATGATGAGGATACCTCACGCTTTTGAATGGGCCTCTACAGACTTCAAGGATATGAATCTAAAAAAGTATTGAATATGAAAATGTTTTTATTTGACTGCAGGTGAAGACACTTTAATCTGGAAAAAAATGTGTGTGGTTGGAAATGAAATGAAATGAAAGGGGCAACAGATGAAAAAGAGTATTTTCTTTTAAGAGGGAGACAGAAAAGGCATTTGATCCCCCAGTGCCACGTTCGTGTCTGTCCTTGTCCTTTCAGGATCACTTCCAGGAAGGTACTAGGAACCTCTCTTGAGCGCTCAGTGTCCTCAAACTCTTGCTTATATGAATGGGAACTGACGACTTTCAGTACTGTAGAGGAGAGGTTTAACTCCAGAGGTTACAGATAGGAAAGCATATGCCTGCGCTGCAACCTCCAAATGCACACTAATGAAGTGTAAAACCAGGCAAGGTTGGGCTGGCTACTAGCATTTTGTCAAATGAACAGCGACAAGTCATTCCTCTAGTCACCCGTTGAGACCTCACTGAATAATCAGAGCCTGCAATATAGCCTGGAAATCAATAATTCCTGGCTCTGCGTTATCTTGGAATAGTTAAGAACTAGACAGAGAGAGGATGGGCAAGGCAAGCATCAGTGGATGTGCCCTTACTGGGGACACACAATCTCCATAATTTCATGCCTGTAAAACCAGGGGGGCTTTTTTTCTCTGATTTCACTCGACAAGAGGTGGTCAGCTGGTGTGTGTGACAAGTTGAGCTTATCTGGCATATTTGGCTTTCTGTTTCTTATGACTATAGAAGCAGTTTATATGAATGGGTTGCTGGAGAAATCTGTTTTACTGACTTGATTCCCTTTGATCTTGCCTGTTGGAAATATATGACATCTAAGCAATTTTCCTGGCAATGAGTTATGACACCATCTCAGGAGAAGGTTTTGGGGTAGGCAGATGCTGCAAAAATTGGCAACTGTTGCAAGAATCCTTTGATCTACAGATGTGTGCAAATGAGTGTTCATACAGCTGGACGACAGCTCTTTGAAATAGCGGAGAAACGCACTGCTCTTGCTCCTTGTATATTTATGAGTCATCCTCTTTAGTATTGATACTGTCAGAATTTTTCTGTACCCCCACTTTGTATTCAGCAAATTGTGTGAGAAACAAGAGACTTTTTTTTGCATTCTGATAGAGTAAAGTTCTCGGCACTGGTTACCTTTCAAGTGTTTATCAGTGGCAGATGCTGGACCTGATACTACTTAGCTTTAATGTTCTTTTTCCAGAGGTACAGGTTGTGTACCTACCAGCACTGTGTGTGCTTGACCAGGCACTTTCTTCTACAAAGAGCTGAGATTGTGTCCCTCAGGGGGAATCTCATCGCCAGCCCCAAGGGTTGCTCTGCAATTTACTTAGCTGTAAGGACTGTGGTCCTTTCAGGCGCCAGTACCAAGCACGGCAGGTTGTCCCCCTTTTCCTCTCATGCACTTTAGTGTTGCAAAGTCTTCCTCAGGCATACTGATTCTTGTGGACATCTCTTGCATAAAGTGATACTAGAAGTGCACTAAGGCAAGCAGAAATGCCATGTAGCCCTCAGCATGAACAAAGCCCAAGGGCCCCATTCAGACCCTCTTCAGAAACACTGAATACAGAGGGTCCATGTCTGTCTTGAATTTTGGAAAGAGTTTGGCCCAGGTTTGGATGATGCTTTAAAGGGATTTCCGCAAGAGAACCTGAACCTGCCGACTTTTGCCCTTCCTTAGCTGCGTGGGCCATTCTTCAGGGCTGTCCAGACGCAGGCGTTCATGCTGTCATTTGTACTGGTGGTGGCTGTTTCTACACAGTGTATGCCTTGAGCTTGTGCTAGTAATACAGATGCAAAGGAGAAAGGACATGGCTGTTGCTGGAGTTAAGCCTGCTCTCAAACTTGCTCGCAGCAGGGAAAAGGATGCTCCTGACTCCAAGAAGCTCCTCTGTACATTTCTGCTTCAATCACTTCTTCAGCTTTCACCCTAAAGATTATTTGTCTTCTTTTGCTAGGCCAGGTAATCCCAGTGTTTAGCAATGAGGTATGCTGTTCCTGGCTGTTCTTAATTAATATATTTTAATCTGTCAATAATTAATGTGGAAATCTGGAAGAATAATGCCGTGGAGGCTACAGCCTGAGATCTGCTGCCTGGCAACGGTGGATGTACATATCCATTATATCAGGAAATTAGAAACTGGAGCAAGAACTGATCTGTCTGACATTTTGTAAGATGATATAAATGGGTCCACTCAACAAACACTAGATTTATGTGAGGATATGAATGATACGTGTCTGGGGAAAAGATATTATCTCTCTTATGAGGGTGCAGTTAATACCAGACATCAATTAAGTATAGTTCATTAAAGCCTCTGGGTAATCTTATTTTTGGACTAGATCAGAGGAGCAACCTACAAGGACTGACAGAGGGGTTATCTCAGTAATAATCTCCACTTTTGCATGTAGCATCTCTCACAGGATGGGCTAAGTGAAGTAGCATCTAGACTGTAACAAAAATAACCTTTTCAGTTAGAGAGACTGTGCAGTGAAACGTAATAGGGGTTTATTATGTTTGAAGTAGTTGCATCAGATAGGTATATTGAGATATGCCCGTCATGGCAGTAGTGCCGATACGATAATGGTTGGTTTATGCACTCACTCCCCATCCTCAGAGGGGTAGCTTTGCCTCTGCCATGTTCATGGGATGTGGCTTTATCTAAAATATTTCATCTGTACAGATGGAGTGACTGGAGCCGGGGAAGATTATGGTGCTATTAGAGATAAAGAGGTGACATTTTCTTGCTTCTTCCTGCTCTGGCTAAAATATTCTTTCATATATTGAGAGATACAGTGTTTCAAAGAAACCAGTTTAAATGTTGTTTTGTTGAATTTGACCAGTTGTCTCCACCTTTTGAATCCCAAGTGTAATGCACCAATTGCTGCTAGGGAACAAAGTAAGCGCTCAGTAAGGTGTTAATGGCTATTGCGATGCCTTATCTTATTCCCACTCAGTGATGTGGCTGGCAGGCAAAGAGATAGGAGAAACAAATGTCTTCAAATTTCTTCAAGAAACAAGTTAAAGCCTGAGTTTGCAGGGTAACTTCTGAGAATGTCTCGCTTTCCTACGTTCAGCTACCAAAACAGGCTCCACACTTGAATTTTGACATTAAAACTAACTCCTTCTGAAAGATGCCCCTGTTTTCTGTTTTTCTGGTCTTTCTCATGAAATCTTCCGTGGCTCCTTGACTGTGTTTAATCTGTGTCATGGTTGCTCCTGTGTCATGAAGCATGTGGGCTTGCTGCAGCATGGGCATGGGGGTGCAGGAGGCAGTGAGGAGACTGAGCATTGCTGGAGGCAGAGGGGACCAAAGGCTCCCAGAGGGCTGCTGGAGGGTATCAGGAGAGAGAGAGAGGATGGGTTACCTGCTTATGGCCGAGCTGGGCTAGCTGGTTTCATCCTTTCACCAGAAAGAAGGTGAAAAAGGAGAGAATAGAGCAACACTGCTCTTGAGAAGGTCATGATTTTAAGTCCCTAGATGTTAAGACTGTGTACTGACTTTGACCAAGTAGCTGGCTGAAACTGCAGCTCCTTAAGTGGGATGATTTTTCCAAGTCACTTTTTACTTCTTTGCTTGAGCTAGAAGCTTTACCAGCACTTAGAGTTACCAGCACTGGCACTTTAACTTGAAGACCCTGTCCACAGGGGAGAAAAAGAAGCTTTGCTGCTCTGGGATCTCCCCAGAGATTTCATCCTCCTCCTCCTCTTCCTCAGATTCCCCCTGTGGTGACAGGTCATTGGGAGGATGCCTACCAAGAGCTGCCATCCATGCAAACCACGGTGAGGCCCTGCGGAGGAACAATGCTGCCAAGCACTTCTGCTTAAATGACGTGGCATTGCTGTCCACCTCTTCCTTACTTGCTGCCTCCCTCCTTTTCCCTTCTCCCTGCAGCATGGAGCCTCAGCCTTGCTTGCTGTGTGGGTAAAATAACAGCTATGGCTCTCCAGAGCTCAACACAGCCTAAAGTATGTCAGGTTTCTGGTAGTGTACTTCAGCTAATCCCTGTTCATATCTGGGGTTTTCTGTTTCAGAGGCACTCAGAGTAGGCAGTCATGCCAAATACTGTATAATGAGAGAAAACTAGCAATGCTGATTTACTGAAGGGATTATTTCCCACGGGCCGTTCATACCATCATGCATGGAGTTCAAGTTTTCTGCTTCCCACAACTCTGCCCAAAGCTTTTTGGGATCCTCAGATATCTTTTTCTAGTAATTATTCCACTTTGTGGATTTGGGTCTTGTCTTTTCCGCTACCAGTGTTAATTGGACAAACAATCATACTCCACATCCAAAGGCAAGAGATAATCTGTGGAAATTTTTGGACTTGAGGGGGATATTCAGAATAGCATAAAAGCAAATCTGGTGTATACAACATAAGTCAAAGCAGAGTCATTTCCAAAAAAGCCTGCTCTAAACATTCCTATAAGCAAAGCTTCTGCACTCTACTTAAAGAGCCGGCAGTAATATAGCCGGCTTCAAAGGTATAAAACTTTATTGTATTACCTGCCTTGTTGCACTGTAACTAGCGCCGTCCTTTGTCGGGCCATGCTGCGCCTCAGTCCACAGCAGCTGTCAGCTCCTGTGGTAGAAAAGATAAGAGAGAAACATATTTCATGGTGCCAGACTCTGGATAGTGCCCAGCTTGCTCTCATTTTCAGGGCAGCTCTGACTCAGATTTCTGCTGTGGGGCTTTGAAGTAGCAGTGCTGGAAAACAAACAGTCTGTGGGGCCGCATCACCCTTTCAGAACACAAGGAAACTTGCAGCTTCCTGAAGTTGAAGGATTTTAATTCTTCTTTCTTTCTTTCTTTCTTTCTTTCT
>NW_009258380.1:448184-458375 GCF_000687185.1 Egretta garzetta
TAGCTTTTCTGCTGGTCCTACCTGATGTTGTTTTTCAGGTTTATTTGCTGCTGTCTCCATATGAGAGCCTGATGTTTTCCTTGCCAAAGCACCGTCCCTCACAGTAGAGAAGGGTAAGCTAAGCAGGTTTTGCTGAGCTCTGTCGAGACAGACGGACTCCATAGCTCTTTCTGATGTCTCGGCTCCAGGCTTAGCCTCGTCCGCTGCTGTTACTTGTCACCACCTGAGGTCTCACTGAAACATGAGTTCTTTATCCCTCCTATGTACAATTAAATTAAGGCAGCATGGTTCCCCAGAGAATGCGTGGACCAGAAGGGGGCAAATAAGACAGGAAAGAGTAGACGGTGAACTAGTTATCTCTTCCATTTATACTTTTAACGAGATGAATTAAGAAAGGCACATTTAACAGCAAATCTCACTACAGCTTTGCTGAAAAGTCTTTGCTGTGAGGCTGGGAGAGACTTCTAAGGCTGGTGTTCTGATTAAAACAGCGTGCTACTGAAGGGCAGCTAATTAGTGAAGCCACAGTATTTTGGCTGTTACGATAGGTTCAATCACATATTGTGAAACTATAGGAGATGTGAGTATCTCCCAGTCTATTTTTCAAAATCCTTCCCTTTCTTCAGACTGGCTAAATATGTAATTTCAGGGTTTATTCCAGTTCACACCGATATCCCAAATCCTCACATAATGTATATAACAATTTGTTGGTCCAGCACAATTTGTGTGAATTTAATTTCTCACTATCTTGTGTGCATGTGTTGCCTTCCCCCCTCCTCAAGCCCTGGACGTCTATTAATGCTCTGTAACCAAAGGCAAGAAATAATCTTCTGGAGCGTTGGGATTGGAGGTAGGAACTTTGAATGACATAAAATCATTCTGGTGATTTGTTAAAATGATTACATTTTTTTGAGATTAGTTTTTCAGTTTACATATTTGAACCAATAAAAAAATACTGCAACTAAAATGCCATAAAATAAATGAGCATGCAAATATGATACGTTCATTAAAAGACCCCCAGATCTTTATAACTCCATCAAAACACTATGTAGTTATGCTGATCATGGTAAATTCACCTCCTTACTCTGCCTTTCCATGTTTCTTCTCATTGTATTAATTTTTCATCATGTGCATCACTATTCATCTGGACCAGCACCTGTGTAACTTCAGAATCCAGATGATGACTACTTGGCAGATGGTCTGTATCACTCTGTGGTCTTCCATTTCTCATCTGGTCCCTCTGTGTATTTTGGGGATCTTGACAAGCCTTGGAATAAAAAGTAGGCGAGTATGACAGCAAAACCCTTTGTTGTTGAATGCATGAAGCAGAAAAGACTTTGCAAGAAGAATCTGCATCCCCTTCTCCTGTGTTATAGATAGGGTCATTGAGACATAGCAAAAGATTCAACCTTGGTCACCCAGCAGGCAAACAGCAGAGCCAGGGTGAAGACACAGGTATCCTGAGCTCTGATTTAATCTACTTCCCACCGGCCAGCACTGCTTTTGAGGCCCTGTCATCTGGAGAATGTTTTTCCTCTTACTTAGTAAGTAGCAGACCCACATAGAGATCTGTGAAAGCAGTCCTACTGGAGGCAGTGAGGAAGGCTTACTTGGGTCTTTTTTCTTCCCTCAGTGGTAAAACCAAATAAAACCATAAATCCCCCCTTTCAAATTAGAGTTAATATATGGAAGTATAAAAAGATACTTACGTGAAGAGTGAAAGATACATGAGCCAAGAATGGGTAATGAAATACATGTGGGTGCTAAGTATCCTGCTCATAGTATTACAGCTTTGAGGATCAAAAATTCTTGTCCTAGATATGTGTGCTGATTCACTGAGAAAATGTGCAGCATTAAATCACTGTGTCATATTTCTTACCCACGCTGGGGTTAGACCGGAGGTTGCAAACTGGGTTGTCAAAACAGCACACGTGGGATTTCACAACTGTGAAATCTGGCTGTTTTAAACACCCATTGAAAATCTATCTTCACTTGAAAAAACTGGGAGGTGGGAGGATATGCCAGGGGAAGGATCACCCTGCTGCTTGCCATGTTTTACAGCTCTATTTCCCTAATCAACTTCTTCAGGCAACCATCTGAGAGCAGGCCACAGATCAGGTGGACCTTTGGGGTGACCCCAGAGAGCCATCCATATATTTTTCTTTGATGTTTGAAGAACCTGAAGGGATAAACAGCAAGCATCCACAGCACTAGAGCCTGTAATAGCAACACTGATGTGTTTAGCACTTTGACTGCAGAATACTTCAGCATTACTGTAAAAGTAATAGCAGATTACGCCCACAATATGCAGCAGACAATTTCCTTTGATACTTTGTGGGGTAGAATCAAGGAGAAAGATTTTTCACTACTATCACAACCCGCACAGCTCTCGTGATTCTCAGTGTCATTTTGTTCTCAAGAGGAAATAGGATGATTGAAGAGAATGACGCTGTCATGATGTCTTTAACATTTTTTTTAAGGCTGCTTGGGTATCAAGATTTAAATGAAGATGAGTAGCAGAACCTACAGTCAGGAACTTGCCTGGCACAAAAGAGAAGCTGCATTTTAACTGCAGAACTGAAGATTTGTTGAACTTGGGCCCCGGATTCCAGTAGCTTTTGCTTTTCTTGTGTTTTTTTTTTTTTTTTCCTCTGAAACATTAACATGAATAGCATTAAGTCACACATACAAGTCTTCTTGAGGGGTAGCATATATAATGCAAAATGTGAGTGAAGGCTACTTATTTATTTTGGCAGAATTGGGCTGGGTACAACTGGTCTGCTACAAGGCATTTGGCCTCTGAGGTATTGATCAGAACGTTGCCAACCTCAGCACAGACAGCTGTTTAATGGGCGTTGAAGGATGTGTCAGTAATCTCATTGAATTTTCAAAATCTTCCTTTTCCCAAAGCCAACATTGTGAAAGGTGCTTCCACTCCTCTGTCTTACTGGTGTTGCTAACAGAATCGTTAAAGAATTGATGGACACCGAGACCGCTCTCTTTCAAAACAATCCTGGTGCATGTCACTGAGATAGATGTGATGTGGTTTGCGTTATCCCCTCTGCCCAGGCTTGGATTGGCAGCTTGCACTGGCGCTGGGTGCCTGGAGCGGCTCATGTAAAAGATGCTGCGTCTGACATTTCTGTGACCTCTTGCTGTCTGTTTCATAAGGAGCTCATTGGAATTTTGTCGCTGGTCTTGCAGACGCAAGTAGAAGTTGTCTGGGTTTTCTTTAATTATATTCTAACTTATACTTCAGGTCTTACCCCTTGTTGCATGGAAATGCATATTAGAATATTATATGTTTGGCAAATGATGTCACAGCTGAAATCTTCACAGGCAGTACAAAACGACTATTTGTGCTGAGATGGATGGATGATGATTACCTCTTTGTTTTCTTTTTCATTATCCTTTTGAATTAAAACCTCCTTGCAAAGCCATTATCCTTGCTTTAAACAGCTCTCTCTATTGGACATGTTTCTGCCTCTTCTACCCTTCTTTTCTTTGCTTAGATTGAGTTCTAATTTTCTGTGATTTCTGAGCTGTGATTTCCTTATTGTTTCATAGTTGTACAATGACCTGTTCATAATTCAATATGTGCATATTCTGTTTTGTTTCTTAAGTGCATCTAGGCCAAAAAGTAGCAGGAACCTTCTCTAAAAGCTATATTTACAGCTCTAGTGGCAAGCACTCTCCTCCTACACTGGAAAGCTGTGAAAAACTGTCAAGATGTGAGGGTGCATAACAATGCTCCTGATGGCTGGAGCTGATTTATTTTTTAACCATGGCTTCATTTTGTCAGACCAAATACAATAAAACCCAGAAAAACACAACCTTCAAAACTACTTAAAATTGCAGCATCTCAAACTACTCCACCCTGCACAGAGTGGACATAGGTGTAACAGGACCAAGAAAGACTGGCTGTGTCTAGGTCTCATTCCTTGCTTTTGCCATTCAGAAATGGTCAGGAATGTTCCCTCTACATGTGACAGTACTTGGTGACCTCCAAAATGCATCCCAATAGCCATAGGACTCACTCAAGGAAGGAAAGAAGAAAGTCAGTGAGTGTCACCAGTGTCATAGATCCCTGCAATGACATTAGGTGTGCTCCCTAAAAGTGGACACTATCTCATAATACAGAGGAAAGCCAGTAACTTCTCCACTCCCTGTTGCTTCCTTGCCAAGACCACCTGGGAAGGAAACATCCCTTCCCGTCCTTAATTTAATGATTGGCTTCATCCTAAATGTCTGAGGCTGAGGTATAGGTTTCATCCTCCACATCAGCCAAGCACCTCCAACAACGTGAAGCTAGTAAGGGGGCTGGCTTTCCATAACTCCCTCATTACAGGCCAAATTCTGTTACTCCTGCTCATACTGGACACTATTTTACCATGGGCTGATTCAAATTGTGAAGTCAGTGGAACCATTCACTGTGATTTCAGCATATTTAGAGTCTGGCTCTAGTTGAATAATCCTGTTAAAGCCAATGGGAGTTCTTGTGAAATGAGATGTCATTAAATTAGGGTAAAGGCATTGGAATGTGGCTCTGTGTCATCTGGATAAATGACAGAAGTGATTTGGTTCTGTATATGTAACATTTACCTGCAATGTAGCATTTGCATTTTCTGCAGTGTTTCCTGTACTCAGAAAAGATAAAACTATGTCGTTGTGCTAAGGGGAAATATCAAGATACAACAAATGATTGGTTTATTCTTTTGTTTGCATAAGAACTTAAGCTAAACATCCAATGGAAATTTAAAAAATCTGATAGTATCTAGAGAAAAAAAAGTCTTTGGCTACAGTCCTGGTTGGGCTTCTCCGTTTCATGGTCTTAAACTACTAGTGATATTAAGAATGAATCCTTTAAAAACCCATCTGATCTCAAAAGCAGCTAGTACGAAATGGAGATGGAAGATATATATAATATAATATAATATAATATACTAATACTGAGCCGCAGGTGTGATGTCTGCTTCCTGCAGATATCTGTGATAACCATTTCTCCTGTATGCCATGTTCTGTCCTAGACAACCTTCAGCTGACTTTTTTTGTTCCACAAAAATTCATGTTTGTTTATGGAGGCTTTAGGGCATTATAATGGAAAGTGCTGCTTTGATTTTGCAAGTGTCCCTGTCTAAAACAAAACTTGCACTTATTAGGTGAGATAGCTTTCATTAGCTAAATGAGTTTTTAGGCTGGTACCTGCTTGATACAACTGGGAAATAAACCTGCCTGACCTTTCAGCTGCAGATTAAGCACTCTTAAGCCTTTTGTCCGGCTTGTGAAATATCTCCATCCCTGGTCTGTCAGTGACTGATTTTTTAGGTATTTATTGTGTGAACTGAAGACAGACCTGCAGTCAGCCTCTTCTCCTCATGCTGTTATTCACCCTTCTCTTCCTCTTGGGTTTCCTCAACTCTGGAATTGACCATAGAAATGGGTATGCAGCACAGGAACTGGGAAATAGGAAAAAATGCAGAAAATCTCCAAGAAGGAAACACAGCCTCAAGAAATGGTAGCTGCTAACTCCTTTGCTTTACAAATGATGGATGGGGAAGGAGGTTCATGGGATAGTGAAGAAGAGTTAGATTCAGGCATTTGGGAATTTGGGAGATGGAAAATAATGTTTGAGCAACATAGAGGGTAGGGAGTGATTAGAGGTGGGGTGAGAAGGAATAAGACCAGTAAGGGCTGGAAGAGATGAAGGGGCACCAAGGGGAAAGGGACAAAAATTTGAAGTGAAGAAATGACATAAGAAAGAGGGGTGGAGGTTAGTCCGAGGCAGATTTTCACTTTTTCCTACACAGTGTAAGAGAGAACTGGTTCTGAGAAAGCTTGTGCTGGAGAAGGGATGAGGAAAAGGAACACAGGATGGTAGTAGCAGGAGGGAACAGGTTTTCCACTGTCAACTTCTGTAGGCCTGACAAATAAAATAACTTTTGCTTATCCAGACAGCACATACAATTTGTGTAGACAAGTGTCATTGTTTCTTTTCAGCAGATGAATAGGTTTGCTATGGTAGGTATGCACATCTGCTTAAAATTCTGTTATGGGGCATTTACTCAACATCCCTTATTACCCCTGACATTCATGTTGTGAGTCAGTTAAGTCTTCAGCAAGGGCATCTTGTTTTTCTAGACCTTAATTGCAGAACTTGGCAGAGTGTTTTAGAACTGACTTCACAACTGCAAACGAATGTCACATGAGACTGGTGTTTTCATGGGCTGGCACAGTTCTCAAGGCACTTCTGTGTGGTCCATTGTAGGATCTGTCAGTTGTTATGAGAAAAGCTTCAGCTGTCAGAAAAAAAAAAACAGGGCACAGCCAGTTGGGTACTGACCCATCACTGAATCACTTGGAATAAGAAAAATTATAATTTATTGGTACCTTATATTTGCTATAGTGAGGGAGACTTAAGGTGCTCTTTGGGTGTGCAGAGATAGATGCTTACGTGAGAGATGCAAGAAACATTTTCACAGCCAATTAAGGATGAGCCCCTCTGTATTTCTTCTGAATCCCATCAGCAGCTAGTTCATGTCCTGGAGCACAATCTCTTATGATTTGTGTAAATAGTGCTTATCTTAGCTAGTGTAAAAAGAGATTAATATCTCGTCATCCCTTTAACTAGCAAAAGTCTGAATAATAGTTGATAATTTCCTCCCATTTCTGGTCATTAGTCTTGTGTAAGTGTGAAAGTCAGTCTTGCTTCGTGTACAGCAGTCGCTAGCGTGTGGCCCTGTTATTCATGTTCTGCTAGTCCATTAATGGAGAACAGCGCTGAATGTAGGATGCCTGCATGATCAACAAATTGCTCTGACTAATCCTCCATGCATTGCTTTTTAACAACAAATAGCAGTCAGTCAATAAATGAGCAAAGCAGCTACAGATATCCCAACTTTTCTCCTAGTTTTACAGATATTAGGAGGCAGTTTTGTTGTTTTTCCCATGTACAACCTTCATTCTGCTGCACAGCTTGAAATGCTGATGTTTCAATATGGGAAATACTGGCTTGCTGAGCTCGATATAGAATTTTCTGAAACTTGTTTTGGAGCATGGACATTGCATCATCCATCAGGGAAATCAAGCTAAACTCAGGCCTCAAATCTGTCTTAGCTCACAAATGAAAAAGATCAGTGGACCTAAGTCCCCAACAGCAGACATTTATTTGCCTTACAGAACTGCTGAGCAGTTGATAGACCTGAGAAATTGGTATGCCACAGGGAGGAAAGGACCAATATATTTCCTAGTTGGAAGCTTTGTTTTAAGTATGGGCATATTTTATAAAATCTCATGCATTTTAGGGTAATATACACCACCTTCAGCAGTGTTTTTATGAATGAAGGAGAATGATAATAACTCTAAAGCCTTTCTAGCTTGTCATGGATCAGTTAGCAGAATCTGGAGATTGAAAGGATTTACTGGAGGGCCTTCTCTCCTTTACTCCTCAATTTACTCCTCAATTTCTACAGTTACTCTAACTTCAATGCTAACTCCCCAAGTGTCAGCTAAGTGCCCTAAGCTTCAACAGGGAAAGTTTATAGAATTTGTGTCTGAAACTCATCTTGCATAACACCTGTGTTATGTCAGACAGTGACAACTGACATGATACACATTGATTTTTCAGCTCATCGCCTCTTGGCTATCAGCACAAACAGAAAATTAGAGCCACTATGCAAAACACTTGGGTTTCTAGTGCTTAATACTGGATGAACTGGCTTGATGCTTTCTGATCTTGCATATGCAAATAAAAATGTTTGGTGACCTCCAGCTAAGAAGATATCTTTTCCTCTTGGACAATGACCTGGCCACTGACTGTTGTTTCTAATGGCCAGGTCTGACTGATTATTTTATTTAGTGCTAAAGAGAACATTCCCAAAATTTGCCAAAAGGAGCTGAGCTGTCCCTTCTTGTTTTCCAATTTTTTAAATTTTTTTTTTAAACAGGTGGGCAATGGGTCCAACCAATGTAGAATTTGGTTTTAAGGTAAGGGAGCTGCTCAAGGAGTCCTGATGTAATGCAATAAGGAGAGGTATTCAAACCAGCCTCGAAGAATAGGTTTGAAAAGTCCTTTTAGGAGTGGTATGCTCAGGTATCAGGAGAGCTGCGTACCTACGTGTCACCTTCAATAGTACCATCAGAACCCCAAGAAAAACTGCATGTTCCCAGACCATGTAATGCAAGATCATAGATGCCTCAGTTTGTAAAGCGTCTCTCTGCCAGTCGTTGCTGTTCAGCATATAGCTAGACAAACGCATTTGTTTTCTATCCTCACCTCTTCACACTTGCCTGCTAGTTTTTGGTGGATTGGTAGCCTCTGGAAAGTCACGCCATATGTCCAGCCACAACTGAGTTGGGGTCTGTGCAGTACTTCTTAAAAAAAACCCTTCTGAATATGTTTCTCACATGAAGATCATGGATGGGTTTCATGTGTGAGATGGCAATAAGATGTCATGTAGTAAAGAGCTGAGCTAATGTTCTCCTCCCCCCTTCCTGGATGCTTTACCCTCTGCTGGTTTTTCTCCCATTTTTCAGTTCTTAATGTGCCAAAGAGAACAGCTCGCTTCTGACAGTGAAATCACATTTGCAGGGATTGACAAAATAAAACATTTGTCCTTATCTAGTTCCTGAAGACACCAGCTGCACAAAAATGTGCCATCCTGTGTATCAGGTTTCTCACTTGTCCTGTCTTACCTTGTGGATGGATTCTCTCTACTTCCTCCCACCCTTTTCCTTCTGTCCCTGGCATGGGACAGGGAGAAACAGGTCAGAAAGCTGTACCACTTGCACTGCTTATTTACAACCCAGAGGAAAACAAAGGGAGAACCGAGCAAATCGTGAAAGCAGATTTTCTGTCACACACAAAACAGACTGGAACTGTAACACAGCCAACATGCTTAAATCCAAAAGACATAGCATTTTGGCGAAGGAGTGGGATCAGATTAAGGAAAGAAAACATTCAGGTCTTAAGCTTCGCTAAAGAGTCTGGTAGAGATGGGAGTTAGTGTAGGTTCCTCCTCCCCAGACAGCAGCCAGCTACAGCAGAAAAGCGAGAGCATCGTGTGGTGGGAGCAGGTGTTCCAGACGTCAGAGAGGGGCACAGATTCTCCTCCTAAACAGATGTAAACCAGCACTAATGCTGCCTCAGAGTGACAAACAACATGGCAGGGGACATTCAGACCTGAAAGCGAAGCACAATCTTTGCTAAGAGATGGAGGTATTTATGTAGACTAGCCAAAAGGACACTATGGCTGAACTGAAGCCATGCTATTTTCTGAAACTCTGCCTTCAGCTGTCTCAAAGATCTCAAGCAGTGACAGAGATGAGCAACATATTTTGCCGCCTTTGAAACACAATCTAAGGATGAAGATTTGCATTGCCTTTTGGAAACTATGGGAAAAAGAGTGTAGGTATAGGGTGACAGAAAAAAATGAAAGAAAAGGAACTGAGTGAAAACTAAAGCAGAGACTGGAGAGCATAAAGAACAGGTGAACAGACTAGAAAGAGAAGCACAAGGAGAAATGAAAGACAGTTACATGCCACATATAAAAAGTAAAACCAGATCAAATGAAGTATTTTAAAACAGAACAAAAACAATACACATTGCCTAAATTCCTATCTCCAGGCTCTGAGGTTTGGCCTATTTTTGTAATTTAAGTACAGTTTGTATGGTGGGCAGGTAGTTACAAACATCAGCCCTGCCTGTTTTTTTAATATCTTTGTGATTTGTGATGATTAACAGCTTTTTCTTCAGGGTGTGTAGTCTTTCTTTTGTTTCCTCCTCCCAGTTCCTTCCTTCCTTTCTTGCCTGAAAGAACCTCTCTGCGTTATTTAGTTTCTGAGCAGTATCAACGAGAAACAAGTTGTTAATCTATCATGAAGAATTAGCACAACAGCTAAGCACCTTCACAAGATCCTATGATTTGAAACATGGGTACATGTATGCAAACTCTATGTGTAAGTTCTCACTGCCAGCAGAAGAAATGCATGAACCATCAGTCTATACTTCTCCTCTAGAATTGTCATTTAAATTAACTCTTTATTTTGTAAATGTTTATTAAATTAGAAGTAGAAAGAAATAGAGAGAAATTTCACCCAGTTCTCCCCAAAAGAAATTCTCCTAAAAAAATGAGAGGTAGTTAAACAGGGATTTCTCTGAAGTGAAACAAGTACTTGCAAACTTACTGCTGGATT
>NW_009258380.1:458465-487935 GCF_000687185.1 Egretta garzetta
CAGTCTAGCTTTTAGTATCCCTGGGCAGTTAATCCTAGCCCTTTGAGGGGTATGAATAAATCAGTATCATTATGACCATCTTACAGGTGGTTAAGCTGAAGCAAAGCTTTCACTGACCTTGGAGTCAGTGCTGTAGATATGCAATCTTTGACCATGATACACCACCTGTTTTAATCCTGAGGAAGGCTAGAGCATTTGTGATGTAAATGCAGAAGAGTTTGATGCAGGAAAGCTTGTACAGCATGGTTCATCTTGTTTAGAGCTGATTAAGAATTAGACATTTATTTTTTGAGCATGAGTCATTTTGTTTAAACATTAAACTATAAAATCAATTTTCTGATTCTTTAGTCATTATTCCAGAGGAATGGAGATTTATTTAGAGTCTCTTTCATTAAGCCCCTTTACTGTCTTTGCCATAAATTATGACATTTTTCAGAAGGTCAAAATAATTTTCTGCATGAACTAATATTTCTTCTCAAGCACATGCAAAATATTTACTTACATGATCTATGGACTGGACCATGAGCTTGTGAACCAGGAGGTCCCATTTCTTATTCTTAGTGTTATTTTCTCTACAGAGTCTTGGGCAAATCTTGTTGCTAGAGATTGTTGTATCTGTCTGGCTTTTCTGAGGAGGTAGATCTGTGGAAGGAACAGGCTTTTACTACAAAATGTTGGAAGAAAATAAATTGGCCTTTTATTTGCATAAGTGCTCATTATGCTGGTGAGGGGATTGTCATTTGATTCTAATACTATGAGCTTAAGGATTGTTGTGGAGATTCCTTCATCATGATGTAGCTGCAGTAATGCTGATATCCATGTCATTTTCTTCTGAAAGGCTTAAGGAAGTCATGTTTCAGGAAAGATTCCTGTAAGCTGTGAAAAAGAGGACTGTCGTCCCTACTCATGGTCAGGCTGTAGAAAATACGTCACTACTGTCCACAATTCTCCATCAGAGTTTTTATCCCAGGCTCAATGTACAGTGAAGATCTGGACCAGGACACACAGTCCCACTGTATCATGTCTGTTGAGCAGATCAAAACATAGTTCTTTGTCCTGCCAAACCGGAGATTTTTGCTTCTGCAGCTCATGTGAGAGGATTCTGCATTAGCCACTATAGGCAAATTCACATTTGTTGTCTGTTGGTTTGTGTATATGCAACTGACTGCAAAACTGATGTCCCAGAAACAGAACACGTTTTGTATGGATAAGGTGGGAGACTGGGTGTTGACCGCCCACTCCGCTGATTGTAAGTATGCAAATCTGAATTGGAGAATAATGTTTGGCCTATGGAATTTTACTTGAATTTAACACCCAAATATGGCATCAGGGAAGCATACTGAGAGGAAATTGTTTATTAGACATGTGCTATGTGTGTGTCTGTGCATATGTATTCTGTGGTGGTGCTATATATAAATTTTATGTATTAGCTAGATGTGGATGAGAAGGATGTTTCTTTGAAAGGTTTAATTTTTTGGGTGTTGAGAGATAGAGAATGGATGAATTTGCAAAAAGAATATACAGTAACAGCAAATCAAATTGACAGTTAAAAAAACCCCATAAAATTTCTAGTACATTAGCAAAGCACTATGTATCTCATTATGGACAGACTATAGGAATAGAGCAATGAAAAGATGGATAATTACAGATGCTCAAACAGAGCACTTTGTGCAGATTGGATAGGATAATGAAATTAATCAAGTATACATATTGAATTAGCCCTCAAAGGTCAAAGAAAAATAAGCAGGACATGTGTGAGACTCTGATCTTCCCCAAAAAGCAAGTAGACTGTACAAATTAATGTCTGCATCAAGACACTTTGTTAGCAGTTGCCAAGACTTTCACACATGCTCATGTCTCCCTAGGTGTATTAAATCTCCCTTTTTCAGAAAGAAATTATGGAGTGGGGAAAGAAGCATGTGATCCCTTGAAAAGGACATTTGGAAGTCAACCAAAGAGACCTTGTTATCAGTCTTTTTGATAAAATGCTTAATCCTCCCCCCACCGCCCTGTCTATTAAGAAAAAGGCAACATGACAGTGAACTTGGCAGAATATCGAATCTGAATGCGTGTGAGACTGTAACACCCCCAACAGCTAAACTAGTTCTGTTGCTGAGAAGCCAGCAGAAGTCTCTCCTCCATTTGTATCTAAGGCGAGCTTAAAAAAGTTTTTTAGCTAATGTGCTTGGTTGCTTTTGTCACTGACTCAGAAAGTGTCTTCTGCCTTAATTTGATTAGAAAGACAAAAGAAAGATTTTTTTGTAACTTCTCAAATTATATATCTTGCACATATAATTTTACATCTTTTCTCAAAAGATTCTCTGCTAATGCAAAAGAGCTGTATTTTATCACAAAGAGAGCTTTGCAAAAGTCAAGTTACTATAACAACCAAGTACACCTTTTCAATCCAGGAACCATGCTCTTATGTTAGGCTTCCTCTTTCTTTTTTTTAAAAAAAGGCTGGATAACATAGACGGATACCTTCACAGATGCACACCAGGGTTATATAGACTTAAAAACGTTCACAATTTGGACATAGATTTGAGAGACATCCAATATTATGCACACACAAACCTTTCTTCATCTCTACAACTAATGTAGAAATGAAGCAAGAATAGAGGAAGAAATTTGGTTTAGATGTTTCTGTACCAAAATACCTACTTTCCTTTCCATACAGTCCTTTTGAGAAACCAGTGGAGAATATTGACAAGGATCATCATAGGATGAGCTGCATTATTTACCTGCTGGCGTGGCTGGGATCCCACTCTCCTGTCCCTTTCTGGGCTGTGGCTCCCCAGAGATGTTGGCAGCTGATGGGAGAAGAGAGGGCTTCAGACAACTCTCTATATGCTTGAGGACTAACTGAGGCACTTTTCAAACCAGAGGCACAGGCAAAATTGCGTTAATTATTTTCTCCCCATTTTCCTCACAAACTGCTCTCTGATGTCCTTAAATGTAATTAAGAATTTGACCTAACTCAAACTCAAAACCGAATTTGACCTCCGAATCGAATAAGAAAGCACAGTGTAGAACTATCTAGTTTATAACTGATCTGTTTGCTAAGCACTGTGTTACCTTTTTAACTTTACACTTTCCTGTCTGAAAAAATACCAATAGTCTTAGCATTGCATTGTCAAAAATGAAAAAAATAGCAGAGATGAATGCACACAAAAAGCCAAAGCATACAACTCAGCCTTGATCCTCTCTTCACTTCCATCTGTTCTCCCAAAGTAAATTATTACAGTGTGGGCTCTCTATTTAAAGTGCTGCTGCTTGTGAAAGAAAACAAGCTGGGGTAAGCTATTAAGCAAATAACACTTTTGGTTTTAAGGCTAAAGTGGGGAAAAAATAACTTCATTTAGGCCACTCAGAGTTTTTTAAAACTGGAGTTGGTCTTCCCTGGTGTCTATTTAAATGAAAAAAACCCCAACATTTCTACAGAAATCTGTCAGAGCTTCAGATGAAAAGCTTTTTGATGTATGCCATAATGATTGGTTTGGAAGTTGTTGAACACAGCAGGAGTGAACTTCCTGGGGAAAAATTCTGTCGTCCAGGGCTGGAGTGTGCTGGGGAGGGTCTACAGCAAACAACGGTTATGGTAAAGCAACTTTCCCTGGTCTCCTAAAGTGTAGATTGAGGCTTGAAAAGCAGAAATGCCTTTATGTGTGCATCAGAACATTTTGGGTGAATTGTTCCATGTTGCTCTGTGCCCCGTTGTCAGCCAGGACTGTGGCCTGCCTTTGTAGCTGTGAGCAAGGGATTTGGAGGTGGGGGGATCACAGATGAAAGAATGAAGAGGTAGCTAAGACTTGATCTTTTTGCACTGGGATGCTGCTAAAGGTCAGAAAGAGAAGACTATTGACAGTGGTCAGTCTAGTTGAGAGCACGCTTAGCGGATAAGCGAAACAGAAGCAAATCATTTGGCAGCACTTAAGTTTTTAGGTGAGGATACTGCATTTCATGGCAACTGTATGGAAGAGGAAGAATTAAGGACCAAGTCCTCATACTGAGTTGACAAAGGAGGGGGGAGTGAAAAAAGGGAAGCTGGAATATTGTTCTCATGTTACTGCTGGTAAAAAAAGATGAAAACCAAGTTGAGACTCTTGCCTAGAATAATACCGAGAAACAGAGGAAGGGAAGAGTTGATAGGAGTCATTCAACACTAGTGATCCCAGATAACAAGACCTTAACAAGCCTCATACCAAGAAGTATAAAAACTCCTTGACCAAGGACAACAAGGACCCAAGTGTGCTATTCCCTACAGAATGGCAGTGAGGCACCAGGGGTCCTGCTTTGGGACTGCCACTGTGATCTGGATTGTGCTGGGAGAGAAATGTCCAATAAAGAGGGGGATGCATTAATGCTTCTCTGCAAGGGATGTGGAGTTCTGTGTGCTCTTCTGATCAGCCAAACTCAAGAAATATAAATTCAAATTGGAAAAGTGTCCTGGTTTTGGCTGGGATAGAGTTAATTTTCTTCCTAGCAGCTGGCATACTGCTGTGGATTTAGCACGAGAAGAAAGTTGATAACACACTGATGGTTTAGTTGTTGCTAAGCAGTGCTTGCACTGGTCAAGGACTTCTCAGCTTTGCATGCTCTGCCAGGGGCACAAGAATCTGGGAGGGGGCACAGCCAGGACAGCTGACCCAGACTGGCCAAAGGGATGTTCCATACCCAATGATGCCATGCTCAGTATATAAACTGGGGGCAGTTGGCTGAAGGGAACTGCTGCTTGGGAAGTGGCTGGGCATTGGTCAGCAGGTGGTGAGCAATTGCATTGTGCATCACTTGTTTTGTATATTCTATTATTATTGTTATTATCCCTTCCTTTTCTGTCCTATTAAACCATCTTTACCTCAACCCATTAATTTCACTTTTTTTTTTTTTTTTTTACCCCCTGGACTCTCTCCCCCATCCCACTGGGGAGGGGGGTAGTGAGCGAATGGCTGTGTGGTATTTAGCTGCCTGCTGGGTTAAACCATAACAAAAAGATACAGTGAAAGGCTACTAGAGTAGCTGAGAGAGTGGAGAACCTTATCTTATAAATAGAGATTAAAGGGACATGCTTTCTTTAGATTAGCAGTATTAAGGCTGAGCAGGGATGATTGCTGTCTACACACACATCAGGAGAATAAGCACTACAGAAGGGTAAAACACATTAAGACAAAGAACAATGATGGCAAATGAACAAAAGGTCTAAGATGGCTACTAATAAGCAAAAGATAGAAATTAGAGAAAGATTTTCAACCATCAGGGCAATGGGGAAAACTCCTTCCCCAAGGTTTTAAAAATAAATTTGATAGGTTTATGAAAGGAATTATTTGACATGTTGTCTAAAATTTAGAGTGCTGTCCCTGATGGACCAGACTCACCTGCCTCATGTCATGTTCCCAGCATGAATAGATGTGTACATCCCCAAGCTGAGATCTCTGCCCTCCTTATGTAACTCTGGAAACAAAATAGATTGACTAATTAGAGCCAAGGAAAATCATTTGTACGACCACTGACATCAGTTTCCAGGAGAGATTATTGAAAACCATATTTAGCCTTAGAGAAAGGCAGGCAAATAAAAAGAGGAGCTCAACTGTCCAGAAAAAAAAGGATAAAACAAGGCAAACAAGTAGTGGAAAACAAGTACAAGGGCTTAAGATAAAAATTTAATAGTAGCAAGACAGAGACAGACAGTCTGAGAATGCAGATGTCTTGCTCTTCAGTGTGGGTGCTAGAGAAAGTGATGGAATGAGTAAGGCTTGATCACCACCCAACAGTCCACAAAGTGGGAAACAGGACAGCTTTATGGACTGTGGCTACTACTATCCCAGGAAGAAAAAAGCAGCAGAACGTAGAAAAGATTGATAATAATCTGACTGTGGCCCTGAAGCTGTGCTCAAGTTGAATTTGAGTCGTTTAGATGGGAATTTGTGCTCAGGTAAAAACTTTGAATGAAGTTTATAGCTTGGTTGGAGAGAAAGCTTTGGATTGTGTTATTTCTTGGTATGGGCTGAAGCATATGAGCTGCTGTGTGGAGTCTTTCTGACTGAAATTCACTTCAGGAGTAGATTATCTACCTTTGCAGTGCCAGCAGGTGGCTAACGTTGATTTGGTAAATTGTCCACAGAAGTCCCCCTACAAGGTCTCTTACACTGTATTTGGCAAGATAAGACAGCCAAGACAAGATAAGACAGCGGTAGGCAGTCATGGAATAACACTAACATTGCACCTGAGCTACAAGTGTCCTGTCTGTCTGGCCTGCGTTCCTTAGAGAGCATGGTGACATCCATGGAACGTGTCTTCAATATGCTTAGAGAACTTTACATCTCTGGCAGGTCAAGAGCGTCTTAGTGGAGCTGCTTGCTGAAAAAGGGGCCAACAACCATTACATAGTGCGTTAAATCAGTGACCAGGTGGATTTCATCTGCATTGTAGCCCGGCTTCAGTGTAGTCCTGGCAGTGCTGATAAACAGCAGCACTAGATCAGAGAAAGGTGAGTAGACGCTACTGCTGTGGAAGGAAACCATTTAGAGGCTAGTAGCACATCTGAGCTGCTGGCAAGAAAAGCAGCAGAGTATCTTGCCAAGATAACCCAGTACACTAAAAGATCCATAGCTGAATGCGACCAAGCATCTACAATGTGCATTGCCAAGACCTCAATATGTTGAAATGAAGATAAAATGATACCTGGAAAAGACATCACTGATGGAAGGTACCAGCAGCTGGAAATAACTTCCTGAGTACTAGAGGTAGCTGTGTGGAAGAGGAAAGAGAGCATATTGGTATTAGCCTCTCCATATTTACCAGGAAGATGCTGGTGGTCCACAAAAGTACGGAATGGGGAGTGATACAATGGGCATTTGAAAGATGCTTACTGCAGGTGTGAATAGAGCTCAAAAAGTAAGCAGCCAGGAGAATATGTTCTAGGATCGGCTGTGGGTGCAGAACAGGATTGAAGGAGTGAATGAGAATTTCAGTGGGTTGGGAGTTAACTTCATTAGGCGAATTAGAGTTTACCACTGTAAAAACTTTCTTCTGAAAATTCAGTGTGACTCAGACTATTTGTTTCTGTCTTTCTTTGCCCAGGAGTTAGGTTTGGTGACTGAAATTTAAAAAAAAAAATCAATTTAATGACCAAATTTAAACTAGGAGAACACTTTGGCAAGGACTGTGATCAGGAAGCTAAAAGAATTGGATGCATGAGAAATGAGACAAGCTGAGAGCCTTTATCTGGGAGATTTCTGAACTCCATTTTGCACAGCGTGAGATAGGTTTTAAATAATTCAGATGAAACTTGGTTAGATTTTGTATATGTTACCGTTAGTCTCAGATGAATTCTTTATTTTTTCACTTGAAGTTGTATTTTAGTGTACTAGAGGGTCAGGCCTGTAAAAAACTCTTTCCTACTTAAAGGAATGAGATGGAAAAGACGGGGTTTTTTAAGAATTGATTGGCATCCTCATGGTAAACTCTTCTGCAAATCTGGCTGAATATTTTGGTCTTTACATGACAGTAGGTATCTTCTGAAAATCTGTCTTATGTATTTCAAAGACACAGAGGTTATAGCTCTTTCTGTAAACAAAGCAAACTTGTTCAGTGCTTAATCTATTGCTCCTAAAGTCTTATAGATTCCAGAGTTTGTAGACTCCAGAGTCTTATAGACTCCAGAACAGGGTAGCTATATGCAGCCTCCTTAGTGGGAGTGACCTGTGCCACAAGCCAGGCTTGGGAACTCTTTCAGAGCATGTGGGTGAGCAAAAGGCAATCACTGCTGAGTGTCTGTGAGCCTTCCCAGGCTCTCTTTAATGCACTTGCAGGGATGTAGCCCCAGAGACTAAACTATGAGCTGCTGATGTGGTTTTGGATTAGTTCTTGCACCTTAATACCCCAAATTTTGGTCTAACCCAAAACAAAATAAAAATTTCAGTATTACTGCTGAGGGGAGAAGAAAACCCAGAAAGCTTTGATAAATATATTAGATGGTTAATTGTTCAATTTAGTGCTTGGTTGGTAATGAAATCAGACACATATAGTAATAGAGCTGTGTTTTTACTATTACAAGACACTTTGGGACATTTTGAGTATGCAGGGTGCAATGGTATATTAAACCAAATTGTAGTTCTGTATTTGACAATTTGGTTTTGTTAGCATAAACCAATTTGTTTTTATTGTAGCAGTGAAGAGAGAAACATTTTGATAATAATTTGCTTTCATTATCCATTTATATTAGTTCTTCCTATTCAGTATTTTATTTTTATTTTTTAAACAAAACAGAAAGCCTTCACAACCAAAGGGCTGAATAAAAAAAAAAGTAATCCCAGTCTAATTAGTTCTGTTTTCAATAATTTCAACTTTTAGCAAGGAGAGTGTTGGTATAAGGACATAACTTTAATAACCATCAACTATCCACATATTCCAGATATTTTTACAGAAAAGACTAAACACGATATTTTAAAATCTGCATAGTAGTAAAAAGTTATTGCGCTTATGATTCTTTAAGGATGGGAGAGAGATGGTTTGGAAGGAATAATATCTTTTATTAGGTCAACTGGTATAACTGGAAAAAAATTGAGAAGAAGCATGTATGAGATCTTGCTTGGATTTTTGCAGTGGCATCAGTCTTTTCTAATAAAAGATATTGTTTCTTTCTTCAAATCCTCCCTCTTTTAAATAACAGACTCTCCTGCATGAAAAATCTTGCTAAGGGACTGTTTGTGCAGTTTCTCATGTCCCTCAGCCGTTTCCATTATGCCCAGCTTTGCCTAGATCTGGTCATTTTCTTTCAGAGCCTACTCCTTCCTTCCATGGCTGGATTTTGTCCAGCTGCATGGGTGGCCATGGATAGCTCTGCCACCCCCTTTCTGCTGCTGATGCCCTCTCTCTGCCCTGCCTTGCTTTTCCCACAATTAGCTTCCTCTTCCCTTTCCCCAGTGTCAGCCTCAGCAAAAAATACCTTTTCTGGTGGTGTTCTGCTTATCCCTTGCCTTCTCTGTATTTTGTCTCTAACCTGTAGGTAGGAGATGCGCCAGGAGCAGGATAAAATGTCCTTTTGGTTATCTAGACTTACACACCAAATTTGCCTGGGCCCAGGCCTTACACCCCTACCCTACCGTTGGTCCGCCATCCCCCATAGGGGTGACTGTAAGGAGGTTGGATCCTGCTAAATCTCTGGCTGGGAGATATCTGTGTGGTCCTCTGGTCCACACATAATGTGCCTGATGGTGGGTCCTACCTGCCCACAAGGAAGGAGATGCTGCAAATGGAACTTACATCCCTGGCCGTGCTTCCTTTGCTTCCCTCAAAAGGAGAGAATATCTGCATTTCGGTATTCAATCTTAACCCGCGTTTCAGTATCCCATCTTACTGCTTTGAGTTGCTCTTTTTGCAGTACAGACATAGTTAGTTCCAGCTCTTAGCTGTGGTCAGTCATTAAATAAGATGGCGTTATTAAGCTAATTAAAAAAAAAAGTCTAGCAGGAGAATGGAGTGCAGACTTCTGCAGGATGTACAATTAACCTTAAGTGAGTGAGGAAGGGAAACAGCAAATTACCAAAGTGGTTGCCATTTTTCAGTTGCCATGCTCAGCTTTCCTCTCTCTGTTAATCAGACAGATTGTTACATGCTTTGGGAAGTCTAGCTGACTTGCCGGATCAGCACAAAGAAGAATCTCGCCGAGGAGATCACACAGTGTTTCCAAAAGCATCTGAAGGAATTTATAGCTTGCGAATTACAAAAGCAACTCTAATTAGTCCCGAGAGGCAGTTGCATAAGAAAAACTGAGAACATTGCCTCGTCACATTTGCTGCTTTCTCGCGATTTTCCTACGAGATTCTGATAATGAATGTTTTCTAACAACTGGAGCTCAGAGACCCTATGGCTAATAACACCCCTGAGTAAAAAGCATCTTGGATTTGCAGTCCCACAAAGACTGGTCGGATGCTGGTACTTTTGCTATGTGTCAATATTGCCACAGCTGCCCAGAGGTTTAAGCTGGAAGATTCTGTAGCCACCTGGGAAGTGACTGAAGGAAAATGAAAGTCCTGGTAGTCTAGCAGTAGCCAAACCACTTGGCAGCTGGTCATTCTTTGGTACGTCTTTGTATTTTTTTTTGGAGGTGTAGGTTTTTCAAACTCTGGAGGTATGAATTCTTCTCAGTGTTTTCCTAATGAGCTCTGTTCCTACATTATGGAAATCACTGGAAGCTTTGCTGTGGTGTCCGTAAACTTTATTTCGGATAGATAGGAGCATGGATATGGGTGACTGCAAGCCATCATGCTTTACACTTTCTAGGTCTTGCCATACTCCCAGTCCCATTCCCAGATTTTGTTTACCTTGCAGTTTAACATTTGAAACAACGTGAACCAGCCACCTACAAAAATCCAGAGAGCCTGAATTTAAAGATTTCCCTTGTGTAGGATCAGTTGAATCAGGATTATAGGGTCAGGCCTATTGAAAGATGGCGTTCTGAGAACTCCTTAGTCTGAGACAAAGTTAAGAGTTTTAGTACAGTAATAGTTTTCATGCTACAAAAGCAAATGTGAAATCATGCAGTGGCTATCTTAGACTTTGCAGACCTGTGTGCCTTGATTTACCAGTCGTTAGGAGCAATTTTGTTTGCTAGTTACCTTAAGTCCTTCAGGTCAATCTGCATAACTCAGTGGCACCATGTATCAGCATGCTTAACATTATACGAGATGTAAAAAGTTATCTTCTTAATCCCATAATTTACAGTTGTCAGCCCAAAGCCCTGTTTTGATATTTTTCATTCTTTATATTGGGGCAGAAGTTTCTCAGAATAGTATTCTTAAAGTAAATATTCTCAAATGTGAATACCTAGAGTTAGGCATTGTAGAAGTACTCAATTTTTCACTAGCAATGGAGAAAACAAAGTGACTAGGGAAATCAATGGAAATTGCTGGAAGTTCTGTATTTTTTTAAATTGGGTTGTTTATTTGGTTACTTATATATGGATTTATGTGCTTGTCATTAAGCACCTAAGTATGAAACGCTTGGCCTCAGGTAGTTCGTGATTTCTCTTCTATTTATATTGATTAGTGGATGATTGTTGCAAATCCCTTACAGGAAAAGTGAAGAAATTCTTCATTCTCCACACTGGTGAAAAAGAAATATTTGAATTAACAGCTTGATGATTAAAGAGTTTCATTAGTTTTAAAGGTGAAACAGGACCTCGGAGATTCAGGGGAGAAAAGTAGAGAAACAAAAAAAAGGTTTGCTGGGTAGGAAGAAGGGATGAAAGACAGAACTGAAAATTATATATCATGGACAGATCATAAACTGAGATTAACACGAGTGTTTCTCATTTAAGTTTTGTGTTTGATCACAAATTAAAGAATTAAGAGCTGTCTAGGCTTTGGGATCAAAAGAATCTGCCTTGTTTGATTGTTTATTGCTTTTATTTTTAATACTGAGAAAATCAGCCACCTATCCAATGGCAGGATTCCTGACCAGGATTCACAGATAATATTTTATAAAGCAAATCAGGCTTCCTGAAAAGATATTTGCAGAACTATAATACTTTATGTTTCTCAGCCACCGTCTTTGTTATGGATAAAGTGGTCTCTGACTGAAACACGGAACAGGGGCACCTGCTAAGATCACATTACTTTGAGGTACGCCGAATGTGGTTGAAGCTCATTGACTCCCTGAATCAGCACCTCACACAATACACACCTTGAATGATCAAAAAGCAGCAGGTAAGTAATGGTTCATTGAAAAACTTGCACCCTACTGCACCAATAGGTGTATTAGATAGGATGGTTGTCTATGCTGTGCATTTGATAAAATACAAAACCCAGGGCATTATCACAGCATCTTTGCTCTTACTGTAATAGAGGATAAGTGGCTCTCTTTTGCAATGGTATTTGTCCATTAAGTGTTCCAGAAAGGTGATCTATCTTGCCAGCGCATGAAGTGACAATAATGTAGTCCTCAGACATTAATTCTGCAGTCTTATATGCTAATAAGCATAATTTCTAGGCCATTAAAGAATATGTAAAACTTTGAATGGCTTTGAGTAACTAATTAAAAGCCATTCAGCCCCACATTCCATTGGCAATGGGATGTCATCCTGACATTCATGCGTCAGATTAAAACACAAGCCTAACTGCTCAGGATTTGCATCCGCCGAGAGAACGCAGCAGGACCTGTTTGATCCCTGAAGCAAGAGAGGAAGGACTGCAATGGAGTCTTGATCTTTGGCTGATCCCTGAAACAATATTGGCAAATTGATCAGGTCAGCAACATGTGTATCAGGTATTACTGAGAAGAGCATGAGAGGTGGACTATCATCAGCTGCTTCTCTGCAGCTCTGATTAGTTCCTCCTACAAAATGTTACAAATGAGGTAACAGAAAAATTGGGGTGAATCTCAGGGAATTTCTATCATGTTCCATTGCCTGTGTTGCTCTTTGGGTTTTCTCTAATCCAGAAGATACCTCTTTTGTGTATTTTTTAGTGGTTACTTTCTTAAATTTGGAAGCTGACATTTGCTTTTGCAGTGCTCACATCTGGGCTGCTGCTGCCCCTTCAGATAGACCCAGTGATTTTGGCTGAATTGCTTCTGCCAACAGGCCAGCCAATTTGCGCTTCCCAGGTGATGACCCTGCAGAAGATGCAACAAAAAAAAGTGACACTAGTAGCAAAAGAAAAAAAAAAATTGTTGAGAGAGATGACATTTTGAAGTGCCTTGAGTACTCCACAGAAAGACTTAAAGGACCCACTGGACTTTCCATCGTGTTAACAAACAAGTTTAATGGGCAGCAGGCTGAGAGTCAGTCAAATGACGAATTGAGACAATGGTTATCTCCAAACAAGTCATTTACTGTACCTTTTATCTTTGAGACAGTGATGCTTCTGAGAGGATCTGTGGATGGCTGCCATTTATCTAGACAGATGAACTCATTTACAGGAAGAGGAGAGGCAGAGATAGAGAGACTGAAGTTTCTACTGTATGGTTTGAAGCTATAATGTAAGGCCCAGGGTCCCTACTGTCCATGGGATGCTCATCCCCTCAGGTGAGTAAAACACTAAATGGATCTAGACAAAAACAACTGCAAAGGGCAGATAAGGACTGTTCCTGTGCATCCATTTCTGTGCAGAGATCGAAAGAAAGTGAATGCCAGAGGATGGCTGACATGCCGTGTCATGACAGTCACCCTTGAAAGTGAGATTAATTGGCAGCAGACTTACTTTGAAGGGACCTTTCTGGCTGCAGCAAGAATCAAGAGCGTGTGGGTGACAGGCGGTGGGCATGTGTAGGCAGCTCTCAGCTGCGTGCAGATACTGTGGGGCATGGCTGAGTCTGCAAAACAGGCCCATCTCCAATAAAGATGGGGAAAGATATTCAGAGAAGGATGGGGTGAGACGGGGAACCTGACGAAAGGTTAGGAAAAGGGGGGGGGGAGAAGTGTTGAAGGAGAAAGATGTAAACTAGCTGGCAAGAAACAGTCGACAGGGAGTGGAAGGAATGGGGCAAGAGAAATTGGGGAGTTGCCCGTTTGGGTTGAAGAAGGAGCAGGGCTAACTTATCATGCAGGCAGCAGGAAAGGCTGCTGCGTGCAGCCTTGAAAATGAAAGCTAGCCAAGAGATGCATAATCATTTAATTGAGGGACTGACGGTGGGCTGGGAGGGCTGACATTTACCAATTAGGTTGAACAGAGCGAAGGAAGGAGTGCTTATATTTAAGAACAGCACTCAAATTCACTCTAAATTGGAGGGAGATGCACAAGAAGAAAAATGTTTGCAATGACTTATCTGAATCATTAGCAATGTTCCTTCAGGTAATTTCTGCACCGTACCAAACTCTGAGTCCCTTACTTGTTTCTCTATTCAGTCTTTTCCTTTTCATTTCTTAGCAATTTATGGCCTGATCATGCAGGTTTTATTCAGGTAAATTTCCCTTTCAGTCTCAAATTAGTGGAGGTTTTGCCTGAGTAGTGGCTAAATTATTTGGTTCTTCAAGCTATTATTTCAAGTACTGTAAAGCCATTATTCATCAGTAGTCAATTTGTGTGTGTACCTGACTTGTGCCCTACCTGAATTAAAAAAGGACACTCCATAAACTGTAAGCCAAAGCCTATGGAGCAGGAGACAAAGGTCCACTTCTTATGGGGCTTTGAGCATTGCCAATGCACAGTGCTTTCGAAGAAATACCTTCTAGTAATGAACAAAGTATAACTAACTTTAAATGAATTTCTTATGTTTATAAAAGTACCGACATCTCAGTGAACAGAATTGTGCTTAATTGAGTGAAATGGTATTTGGTTTAGGTTTTTAGTAGTTTCCCAGTTGATACAAACCTGAAAGTTGAAAAAGAAGTACTTCAAATTGTGAACACGTACATTCAAACTTTTTCTGTGATAAAAGGTATAAATGCTGAAGACATCTGAAGTGACTTTTGGCAGGCTTTAAAAAAAATCAGAACACTTTTTGAACTGCTTTATCATTGTGATGCGAAAGAAGTTTTACTTTGCTTTGCTTTGCTTTGCTTTCCTTTCCTCTTGGATGTCTACATTTCTGCTGCCCTTAGCATGTGAAGTTCTCCTCATGACTGTGTCCTTTGCTGAACTTTTCAACTGTGCCACTGGCATCGAAATACATTTCAGACTTTCCTCTGACTCTCTGCCAGCAAATATCCTTCCATGCTCACCTGATATAAGGGGTCGAATATCTCTCCATGGGTTGTATAGTTCATCCCAGAGTCTCTCTAATTCAGAATACCTTGTTACTTTTAACTTTTTTTTATGAAGACTTTGCTTTTTTTTTCCTCATTTTTCCAACTTCTTTTGTAGCTATGTTCATCCACCTTAAACCTGAGTTAAGTGTCCTGTACCTTATCTGTACATGTTTAAGAAATTAAAAAAGCTCTCTGATGTTACACCTTCCATGTGATTGGCAAGGACATCCTTGCAACCTGTATTTTTGGAAAAATGACTGAGGACTTTTTTTGCCTGACGCTGTAGGTCTTGTGCTTCAGGAGAAGTGAATCTCCTCTCTCTCTCAGAAGCTCATTGCTAGGAGCAGAGACTTTATGTTTACTTACTTTATTTTCATTGTTTGGTACCATCTGGAGGTGACTTATTTTGTGGGAAAAAAGAAAAAGAACCAATCTTTGCAATGACAGAGGACCTCAGGAACTTTGATTACTATCCAAAATGTTTTGAGAGCTAATAAAAGCAGCCAACATGCCACTTCTTGATGATATTTCTCTTCTTCGCACATACTTTCAGAGCTAATCCAGTGCTCTGAGGGGGGGTGCTTGTGTGTGAAAAAAGGAGTTCTTCATTGTCACAAGCCTTAGCATACTGCTCTAGTACACGTGCCTGTGAAATGCATTTCATGCCTCATCTGTTACCTAAATGAGATGTGAAAGCAGTTCACACCTCGTTTACATTTGCACTGTTTTATGGAACAGCATAGATGCAGTTCTACTGAAAGTAACGAAATGAGGTCACCAACCCCCTTCTCTCTCCTTGGATTGCATCCACACGGCCTGATCCCTTCAATTCACTAAACTGGAAATGAATCTATTTCTTTGAAGCAAGTTACTACAAAATGCCAGCATCCTCCAGCATGCGGCAGTCATTGGGATTTTACAGAGATGTAAGATGCCCACGCCGAAAATAAAAATGTAAGCTATACATTTACACGAGTTATCAGAACCCAGAGTGATTCCTCCTGCACTGAACAGAATATAATCAAGGTGAATAAACAGGAAAATTGATTAAACTGATACAGAAAAAAACACCAAAAAAAAAGGTGAAAAGAAATCTGTGCATTTGCGTTACTCTGTCCTTGGCTGAGTTTGCAGCAGACAACTGCAAGAGCGTGTCCGAGGGGCCAAGGGCTGCTGGAAGTCAGGACACTTCCATGGCTCTGGGAATCACGGGTGCTGGTTCAGATCCATTTCTGGAGAACTGCAGAGATTTTAACTCAAGAGCATGGCTCCTTGCTGCCTTATATTTTACACCAGAATAGAGAGGTGCAAAATCCTACCTTGCTCTCTTAATACATTTTTTTTTTAAAAATTTTTGAACCTTTTTATGGTATAAATAGCTGTGTAAGACAGGACAGTGAAGGCCCAAGAATATAGTTGTACAAATTCAGCCACTTCTGTTCTTTCATCAGCTGAGTCCTAGTGTTGAAAATAGAGTGGAAACGTAAAGCTTACAAGGTGCTGTCTACATTTGTCATCTTGCTAATGTTTCAGAAGACAAGGACCGAAAATACCAGCTTTTTTCACAGGGGTACCCTTGTTTTTCTTCCAGTGCTCTGTGTTTGCTATGGGATCAGGATGCCTTGGCTGGACTTCACCTCACATAACTCTTGAGAGTACCAAATAGCTGTGTACATCTGAGCAGTCATCCTTGACTGCTGCTGTGAATGAAGAGAGACACACATTTCAGTAGCGTGGTTATTCTGTACGTATTTTCACGGGAGAAGATGGAGCATGATATGCCGGTGCCTTTTCCTTTCTGTTGTCTACAAAAGAATTCTAAGGTGCATGTTTGGGGTCACCAAGGTTAGGTGAGAGGAATCCCTCTCCTTAGTCTGCCTGCTAATGGAAGGAAGGTGTTAGGACAAAGGAGAAAATTCTGATGTTTGCCTGAGAAGAGGCTACGCAGGCTGAGGCCTCATCTTCTCAGTGTCCTGCATGAGAGATGCTAATGGTTCTTGGTTCATTTGATAACTGCAAGAAAGGCAGATGAGGGATGCCAGCGCATAAACAAAGAAGTAAACAAAATAAAACTGTCTTGGCTCCCACCATGTGACAGCAGAAATATTATTGGCCAAGTGGAAAAAGACAAAATCTGTTGAGGAAGAAATGCTATTTCCAAGTTTTATAAGAGGAATCACAAACATTAAGAATAAACAAACTGGAGAGTGTAAAATATTGGTTGTGTTCCCCTGTTAGTGTCTGCAAGAATGGCGAGAGGCAATGTGCTGGACCTGCTGGAGATGTGTGAGACTATAACGTGCTGCAGTGCTTGTCTTGCAAGGCTCTGGGGTTAAATCCTTACATGAGCAAGAAAACTTAATGCATAGGTTTCTTCTAAAGGCTGGCTCTTTGGCTCAGTTCCGTATGGTGCTGTGTGCCCTCAGACACCACTGAAGGTGCTTGAAAGGATTCACAGGATTCCTCTCTTTGTGCTCAGATTTAACGACACAGAGAGAATTGTTTGATTTGTTCCATCGTTCAAGGATGTACCTAGCAATAGTGTTAATGCTTTTCTCTCTGCGCAATGACACTTTTATTTTTTTCTGTTATTATGTGCCTGCGGTTTCTGCAGCTCTCAGTCAGGGCCAGTCTGTGAGGTGTCTGGCCCATGCTACATAGACACTTGCACACGTGGATTAACACAACTCAAAGCAGATTTGGGGTAAATTTCAGTTGTGTGGGCAAGTGTTCAGGCTGCTTCATTGGGGAGCAGCACCACACTGACTAAATTCCTGACAAAATCTCCGCCCTCCTCCTAATTTGCAGCTTGCCACACCCTTGTCAGGCCAGAAAAATCTCAGCCCAGGATTTTTTCTAGCCTCTGAGATGCTTAATGTGTCAGGTATGCATTTTGTTTTCCATTTCTATTATATTTTGCTTTCAGTTTGTTGTGGATGCAACATGTTGGAGGATTTAAGCTATGATTCTCGCCTCAGCCTTGCTTCTCCTATGCGAGGTAACCTTCCTGGGAAACTCTCTGGGAACAGGACGCTCCTACAAAATATATCTGGAAACACTGAAGAAAAGAAGCAGCATATACACCGATGAGGAAAATTTCTCCGAGGCCAAATTATTGTGTGTGGATGGCCTGGAAATGTTTACAGTGAATCCTGCCAGACCTGAGGAAGTAGGTGCAAGTGTCTGGTTTTACAGTGAGAAATTCAACCATCCCTAAAAGTACTAATGAGATTTGGAGTATTTTGTGGGCTGAAAAGAGGTGAAAAAACCACAGCTCCTCTCTATTTCCTTCACAGAGACTAGGTTTATTAACTTCTGGGGTCCTGATACATGCATGCAGGCTGGTAGGCTGACATTTCTGTATGTGTTTTGGTCATCTGTGTAAATGACCAAGCACTCTGTTGATGGCCAGGGCACTAAGTCCGCTGCAGATTTTTGAAACCTGACTGCATGTGCAAGACAGGGCCTGGCAATAAACTGAGAGCAATAAACCGAGAAGTATATTTTAGCAGGTAAATGGTCCTGCTGGTGCCAAACATGGCATGGGATCATCTTTGTCCATGAAGGGCAGAGCATCTGGAAATAAATAGAACATATGATACAAGCCTCTTGATTTCTTTTGAGGTTTTACGTCTTTCTAATATTCATAGGAATTTAGGTCTCACCTGAGTCAGCGGTGAGATCTTTTGCTTTCCTTCCGTTGTGTCAGTCTATTCAAAAAGCCCTGATAAATCCTGTATTTGTTTCAGGTCAATGTAAATCAGGCAAGCAGTTAGGTAACATTTTCCCTGGCTTGGCAGCAAAGTCCTACTGGTGATCTAAATTGTAAAGCTTAATGTCATGAAAGAACTTCACTGTGCATATTCTTCAGGTTAGTGTAAAGGTCAAGAGTAAGTATTCTTGAAGGGTTCATGTTGATCTGTGGCAAAAAGTTTCTTGGCTTTTAGCTCTGTAGTTTCCGGTGCTGATCTCAACTCTTGCCAGACCACTGCACCAGATGCTTGCAGCAGAGTGAATCATGGTTTGCACAGGAACTGGCCATACTCAGAGCTTCTGAGCTCTAAAAATTATCAGACTTGATATGCTGTCAGATTTGCTAAGAAAACTCATGAAGGCCTCTTAGAGTACTCTTGGACCACCACACCTCTACCACAGGCTAAGCTGACAAACGCTATGCATGCTAAACTGGCAACTTGTATGGAGCAGAAGAGAGGGGAGAAAAGAGTGATAAGGGATAAAATACGGAAGAGAGCTTCTCCTAACTGGATAACAGGACAAAGGAAGAAGCATTGGAGATGCAAAAAAGTTGGAAAAGGATAAGGGGAATCCCTGCGTTGCTTAGCTAAGGCCAAACAGTTCTGATTTTGCCTAGCAGACCAACACTTCTCTGGAAAAATGAAATTTTTTGCATGGTCTTTTGTGTTGAAAAGATGTGTTGTTTCTTGAACTGCTAAAACTGCAGTAATTCTCTGTTAAGTTACATAGAGAATTCTGTGAGAACTTTATGTCTGATATGAATCAAAAGGCTCCTGACCTCTAAGTCACCTGGCCAGTGTTCAGTTTTTCCTGCTTAGATGAGCCTTTTCAAAGAAACTACTATGTACTTGATTTGCAAATGTTTTCCTGTTCTTCTGCAGAATAGTAAAGGCACATGGAAGCACTGCTAGAAAATTCCACTTGGCTTCCCTTTGTACTCTACCTTAACCCAAGGGCAGAAGTTGTGCTGCCTATGAGGGATGGTGGAGAAAAGAGAAAGCTTTTAAATACACAGAAGTTTGCAAAATTTGGATTTTTTTTCAACCTATCTGGAACTTCATGATCTCACTCCAAGGGTTATGGAGATACTTGGGAACTAGTGAAAGTCAGGGGCCTGAAGAACTATTTTGTTTCTTCCATCTGTCCTCTTTTTCTCAGTATGCGTGTCTCTTGTAGGCAGATCCCCAACTAAATTGTGAAATGTCGCATCCATTATCACAGGACTTACTGTTTAGATGAACATCTTAAGCTGCCAGAATATTCAATAGTAGACCCCTTAGCAAAAATGTTGCATGCTCCATCAAGAACTTGGCTGTTCTTGTACGTGTCAAGCGTTTTTCAGAAAGATATTGCTTTATTTTTGGCTTTGTTTAGAAGAACATGGAAGTGTTAACAATTTATTCACAGTGTGAGACAAACAAATATTAATAGAATTTTAATGAAGGCCTCTCAACAGGATTTGAAGATTTTTTTAATCAAGTGTTGTGTGTTCCTGTTAATACTGTGAGAGTCAAAAATACAGACAGCATAGGACAAGTATGGCAACAACTGAACCACATTGCCAGAGACAGCAAGAAAGAAGGAAGAAAGGAGGCAATCTCAGCTGGACCGTACCAGATGCTCTGTCACCACCAAAGCCAAAGCAATTATTTCCAGATTCCCTTACAAATTATCACATAATGGCATGAACAGACTCAGGGGCACTTGAAATGCATCTTCACATATTGCTCCAAGGTGGAAGGGGCTTTCCTATTTTGGGTTCATCTTACATCTCTCTTTAAATAATTGCTTCTCAGTTCTGCCTTTTTAATATATGTAATTTAAAACAGCTGCTACCTGCTGATACTCCGTTAAAAGCCTGCGTTTTTAAGTACACAGAGGCACAGTTTCAGGCCTCCAGCTTCCCATCCTTACACCTTGGTGACCTTAATAATGCCTCTGCCTACTGAAGTGATAAAGAGAGGATGTACTTCTGTTGGCCCCTGCTCTCTGAAGTGAAATATTGAAGCTTTCATTTTGTTAGTGAGAAAATCCTTGCTATGCACTCTCTCATCTCTGACCCCATATTTTGTTACTGTACTGTAATCTTTTTTTGGACCACCGTTAGCTCTAATGCCAGCTTTCTGTGGGGAGATCATGATGTATCTATGGAAGGCAGCTTCCCAAAGACTGAATGCCCTTTCCTGACAAAAGACTCCCTTCGTTAGTGGACAAGAACATAAGGGTCAACTATCACCAAGTGCGTGGTACTAACCTACTTACCATCTGAATGCAATAAGGATGCTGGTGGCTTCTTCTCTATTAGCACATAGAGCAGCTTTATAGTTAGCAATTTCCATTTCAACACAGCACATTGCTGAAGGGCTCAGCTTCAGGTGCAGTTCATTCCCAAATGAACACTGGTAACTCTGTCCCTTTTAAATCTTTGTGCCTTTACACTACCCAAAACATTACCTGATTTTAATGTAGAACATGGCTCAGTCACATTTCCTTTGTCCTCTGCAGTTAGTTTAGCTAGTTTGGTGGCTTTCGCCTAGTCCTTTGCTTGAAATGTGATCACATGGAAAGACATAAGATGCTGGGGGAGATGGGAGTGGGTATTCATTCAGGGTCTCAGAAAAAAACCACATTGGCAGCAGTGATTTGGTGCGATACGTAGGACTAGAATATGTCAGGACTATTTAACTTGAATCTTAGTGTGTATCAAAACAAAGACCTGGAACTATAGTCAATTTTTTTTCCTAGGTCCCTGGACAGATTTCTCACGCATGCCACTGTCACCTACACTTGCCCTGTTAGACTTGAGCTTTCGATATGGTCGTTAGAGGGAATCAAAGCCTAAAAACCTTGCTCTTACATAAGGCTTTTATGGGATCTTACTTTCAGCTTCATACTAACAATACTAAAAATAGTTTACTAACTTCTTCAGGAAGCCAACTAACTCCTAGATTTTATTAAGACAAGGGCTTTAAAAACAAAAAATAGGATCCCTCCCTCTAATGTTCAAGGGCCTCAGGGTATGAAGCCATCATTGCAAAATACTGTAGTGATATCCTAAAGGGAAAAACAAACACAGCAGCTCTGGTTTAGCTTGCTCTAAAAGCTTGCGCTCTTAGGACCAGCTTCCATTTCAGTTTTTTAAACTTTCATCTTGGAGGGCAGGGCAAGTTCACTGCTCACATCTAGCAGGAGCTGCTGCCAAAAGGACAGTTCAGTTTGATTTCTGACACTGCATGCTAGCAAAAGAAAAGAGGAAAAAAGGATTCGCTGGTTATGAGGGAGCCTGTGTTTGCAGAAACCCTTTCCCTCTCCCATCTTTATCGCTTTCACTTTGTATGATGGCATCTTGTTTTACCAAGATGCCTGTGGGTTAGCTGACTACTTTTATGGCCTTCTGTGCACATTCACCTGCTTCAGGACAACAGAAGCTGCGATATATTTCAGCTGCACCTTGGGAGAAATGCATTATAGTCACAAGAGACGCCAGACAGATCCCTTTCCCCGTTAGACTCAAAGAACCACCTTTGTACCTGCTCATGCTGTGGACACCCATGGTCCCACTGGCAGTGCGTGGGATGCAGCTCCTTTCCCCCAATCTTTGGCGTTCCCCTCTCCTACCCACTATTTGAATTTATTATGCAAGCCTTACTGATAATTACCCAGTCTTTCCAGGCTCCCGTGTACATGACCCTACCCTTAAGATTAAATTCTGAAGTGGCTTAAAAAAAAGTAATCTATTTTCCCTTCCTGCTTTCCCCCTTTTTATTTTTATTTTTCTGTGTGTGTCTCATGTGCTGAATATTAAATAGGAAAACAAAGATATGTATCATCTGGAGCTGAGAAGGAGCACAGGTGCACCTACTAGGCAGTGAGCGAAAACAAAACAATTCATTTAAAAGGTTTTGATTCAGTATTGTGCGCTCATACTTTATTCGACAGCCCGATATGACACCTCGAGTCCGCCTACGCCTGCACACAGCTTGGAACGGAGATGTTTTCTTGGCTCCTGCACATTGTGAATTTTTTGCCACAGCTCTGCTCGAAGTTGCTTGGCACAGGTGCTTTGCTAAGTATACTGAGGTGGGGGAGGATGGGTGGGGATGAGAAAAGAGTGGGGTGAAAAAGAAAAAAAAAGAAAATCTCAACTATTTATAGCTTCATTTCTTTATCAAATGTGCTATCCCCAGTCCTATTGACTATAGGCAAAGTTTCCATTCATTTTCCAAATGTGTGGTTTTGGTTCGTGCTGGGTAATCCCCTGTCTGGCAGGGCACGAGAGCACAGCTTGGCTCTGGGTGACTTTGACAGGAGGTTTGGGTGGCAACAGCAATCTCTGTATAGAAATCTGTGTTTACCAACCTGAGTTATTGTTTTTAGAAGAACAAGTGATTAGCCTAATTCCTGTAATATTTTATTGGGTTCTGGTCAGGGTAGGCAGCAAAAAGGACTCTTACGTGACTTAGGGGTGGAGCTGCCTCTCCTGGTTTTGCTCTGGCTTGCTGCATATCCTTGGAAGGTCCCGCTACTCCCCATGCTTTCCTTCTCCCTCCTTTGTCTCCTAAGACTAAGCTCTTCTTGAGACAAAATGTTGTCCTTGAAGCGTTTGTGTCCTATCTCCCACACCAGAATTGGTGACCACTCTGGTAGTGGTAGTATGTGGGTGGAAGCTGCTTGCTCCTGTCCTGCCTACGAGAGAGGGAGATGGGAAGTAAATTGTCCCAACCCCCATGTCTGTGGCCTCACCCTATTTTACTGTAGATCTATAACTGGATTTAGTCCATTTGATTTACCCTGCAGATGGAGCCAGAGAGCAGCAACCCTGACTTGCGGCCCCTTTCAGGACACCGTAAGTGCACAGAGGAGAAATTAAGTGTTAAAAGTGCACTGACTCCCATGTTATTTCTGCTGTAGCTTCCACACTGTGAAAGGATGTGTATAGAGGGGAAAAACCCCCAACATCAGGCTATATATTCATGGGCTCTGAGCTAACTGTTAACTTCTCAGGAGCAAGATCTTGGAGTTTTGACAGATCCTTCAAAATATAATTTCATTTTTTGATGGAAATGCTCATTTTTTTTTTGCTGGAAAAACGAATAAAATGTTAGGAATTGCCAAGAAAGGATTAGAGAACAAAGCAGAAAATAACCTTGGTTCCCTCCTGTCTTTAATACTACATGCATTTCTCATCTCCTTGTCTGAGGAAGAATGTAGTGGAACTAGGAAGGATTCAGAGGCAATGAGAGTGGTTAGAGACATATAAAGACCAAATAAAGTAGGATGCTTCAGTCCGGAAAAGAGGTGACAAAATGTTGAAAGGCACAGAAAAGGCTGTGTATTGTTTGTGTCAGTGGGAGAGCTAAGGCGCACGGAGCGAGGCTAGAGAGAGCCAGGCTCAAAACCAGTGAAAGGTGGTGGGTGATCCCTCACGCAGTGGGAAGCAGCACGCCTGTGCAGCTCCGTGCCAGAGAAAGTTGTGGATGATAACGCTTCGCAGTGAGTTTGAAGGGAGACTAGACAAGTTTATCCAGTTGCCCAGCTGCTGTAGCTCCAAGACGGTAAAAGTGCTGTCACCAAAATAAGAAAGAGTGGCCATGAGATGAGCCTGAGATCTGTGAACTCTGAACAGATTCTGAGCTATCACTTCCCCTGAGGAAGCAGGGCCACCAAAATGAGCACTAGTTGGTTTGAATGGTGATACCTAACCCTTTTACCAAAATGTTCAAACTAAAGGTCACAGATATTAAATAGTTATAAGAACAGTCAGAATAAGATATTTCCCTAGGGCAAGAAGAGGGAGCAGTGAGGAATAAAAGACAGAGTGGCATGTTAGGACAGGAAAGGAAAACTTGGGATAGGTTTCTGTGTGTATGAACAAGATGTGTTAATAGGGTTTTGGCCATGCTGCCTGTGGACAGTGACTCATGTGTTTTGTAATCTGCTGTGGCAGTCCTGGACCCATCTCGCGGCCAGTGCTGATCCAGGAGAGAGACACTGGTTTGAAAAGGCAATAATGAATGGTTTAATAGGGGAAAATCACAGCCCACTTGCAAGGGAAGTTTAAAAAGCACAATAAAACTTTGGACCTGGTTGTAGTAGAGTTACCAAGAGAAAAGCAGGAAGATATTTTCTTTAAAAAGAGTTAATTCTCTGCAGCGAGCATGTTCCTTGTTGGCAGGTGAAGGACTTCAAGAAATATTGCTAAAACAGTGGATCAAAAATGGAGGAGGGTGAAGTGCAAACTAGCTACTTGTAGGTGTCCTTTAGGTTAGATGAGAGGATGACTGGGGAAGAAATCCTCACTGGAAAACAGCCCCTGCATGGGAAGGGCATGCCTGGTTGACAACACTCGTGATGCAGTAGGACCCTAACCAGAAACAGCAGAAACAACAGCTGAAGAGAGCAGGAGCTAATCAGGTATTCCTCTGAAGGATGAAGTTCTGGAAAAATTACACTGGGTTAAAATCTGCTCGATCTGTAGAAAGCACCCAGGTAGGAACTGGAAGAAAATGTATAGCCACCCTATGTGTAGTTTAATTCATGAAGCACTTGCAGTGAACCACCGCAGGTGGCAGAGAACGCCAGCTACCACTTAGGATAAGGACTCTGCAACCCCGCTGAAGCGCTGTGGTGTCACACTCGCTATTAATGCTGTGTATGCTTTCTGCTGAAGGGTATCACAAGATCAGCCATGCTTTCCTGTGTGCTATACCAGGAGGAGGAAGTGAACGGATGGTTCTTAGTGCCTTAAAGGTGTCTTTTCCTTGCCTAGAGGGGAGAGAGATATGAATCAGCTATAAATTACTTGTAACTTGTTCAAAGGGCATGGTCCCAGGAACATCGTTTGGAAATTAGCAGCTGATGGCAGCAGAGCTAGTTACCTCTAACCCTGATTCTGTGTTTATAGAGATGCAGCCACTGAAGACTGATGATGGTGGATGGGTTGCTGACCTTACCCCACTGGTTTATGCCTGCAGTCATCAGATTATTGTGACCAAGTTTCGGTCACAAAGTTTTCCAGAAATTCTAGCCAAGCAAGGTCTGAACTGGATATGCCCGCTCATCCATCCACGAGGGCTCTCAGGACAGGTGAACGTGATTGCACTTTAAACTGGATCTGTTACACTGCATTAAGCATTGAAGAGGGTGTTTATATTCCAAATTAAAGAAGTTTTTATTTCAAGTTTCTTTATTCCAATACCAAAATAGAACCTAGAAAAGGGGGAACTGCATTTCTATCCAAGAAGACACTAAAAAGCAGTCAGGAAAATATTCTAAAGGATGCCTTTTCCTAAGAAATACTTTATACTCTTTAAAGAAGCCAAACAACGTCTCGTTGCAGATCCAAAATGTGAGAGCTTGGCCCTCTGTAGTAGTTTTCAAGCACCTGCACAGGAGGCATAGAAAAGAGTAAACACATAATTTTGGGTGAGAAGAAGAGCTTATTGCCTTTCCATTTCTGTTCTCTGGCTTGGTCCCACTGCGCATGGTAGGAAAAGTGACAGCTCCAGGCACTTGACCAACTGTGTTTACCTGGTGGTGCTTAACCAGCTTGATAACTATTGCTAATTCTGAGTCAAACAGATTTATCTATATAACTCAGTCTTTTTGTGTGCAATAACCTTTCTGCATGAGTTGCTTTTCCAAGATGATTGGTGAAATTAAATTGGATGCCATTTCATTTGTACATCTGCTACTACTGTTTTTATTTACTTGAGCTGCTGAATTGTTGTGCAGCTTACAATACAGACAGTGGTTTTGTTGGAAGTTTGGAGAAAAAATGCCACATCTATGGAGATAAGCAGAGAAGAAGAGGGAGCCAGTGGACATTCTTCCAAATTAGCAAGGGAGACATGAATAATTTCCACAGCTTCAGAAGATCTATGTGCCAGTGCACTGCCAGTGCAGAGCATGAATTTGCAGAATGCTCTTCTGCAACCTGCTCAGAGCCACTGTTGCCTTCCGGTTTTGGAAGTTGCCCACTTGGAAGAAAAGTACTTAAATATAGCTAAAATGCTTGTGATGATACATGCCAAGTACATTTCAATGATGTAGTGAATGATTTTCACAAATCAGTAATGTCCCTGAAGTGCACCTCTGTCACCTAAAAGCATGGAAAATGCTGGTAGTGGAACCTGCCAAAATGTTGTATTTCTGACATTGGTATAGTCCACATTATGATGGGACTATTTTGGACAGAATTCTGTTCTGTGAGTCCTTTTTGAAAGTGATAAATTGAACTTCTGTACCATAAGAAAACCATTTCTTTACTAGTAAGCTTCCCAAATGTCCAAATGCATCATAAAAATGGGAGACGTTGTGTTCAGACAGAAGTGTTCTTAGTGAAAAAAAATTAGTAACTGGTGAAAGGCCAGATAAAGACATATTTTAAGTGCTACAAAGGGATTTATTCTTGAACCAGGATTGTCAGTAGGTGCTACTTAGTTGTTGTGCAGTGAAGCATTGTATGACACAATAGGCATGGCAAAATGAATAATTTCTAACTCCAGCAGATCTGTAACTCTCTAGGATTCAGAAATACAAACCAGGTTTTGAACTTCCATTGGAACCTCTTGAGAACAGTTGGATAGACCTGGTAAGAGTTGGATAGATGTAATCCAGCTCTTTGACTGCTGGCTAGCAAGTCCAGTGAGGAGATGTTGATGACCTCCCGATGGCAACAAAGATAAGGAAACAAGTGCATGGTGATTTCAAGAAGAACTGAGTGACGCTTTTGAAGCTGACCTTCCCCCATTGAAATATGACCCAATGGCCATTGTGGTAGCAGAAATAGCTGATGTAGATCTCAAGTAATGAACTTATACACAAGACATTGCAAATTTTTTTGTAATTATGTTGATTGTTGTCCAAAGATGGACATGAGCAAAGTAATGTGCTCAATAGGATCTGTCCTCTGGACATCAGTGTGGTTCAGTGAGTCCATATAAAAACCATACAAGGCAGTAGAAGCATAGTATGGACTGCAAGTGCTGCTGAAAATGTCCTCTTGCCATCTGGTTAGGATGAGCCTGCTCCAGAGAATAAATGGTAGTAACAGAGAATTTTCACAGCTTATGGACTGTGCCTGGTTGTCAGCACTGTGTGAAGATGAAGAAAATCCTGCAGAACTGATGTAGCTTTTGAAGATTATCAGGAGTTATCAATAAAAACTGCTGAGAGATGCAAAGTAGATCCAAGGCAAACAGTCTTTTCAAGAGCATAGCAACAAGTCCCACACCAAAGAACACTTTTTTTTTTTTTTTCAGCAGGTCAACAAAGTCAAGCCTAAATAGATCCTTGAACAAAGAATAAGAGAAAAATAAGCACATTGCCGAGAAATTTTGTCAATGCTGTACCAGAGTTCCTATGCAACGTGCTGACCAAAGATCACTGTGTGGAAACTGAACTCAAATTATCTCAGAAGCAAGAAGATTCATATATTATTTTACATGTGTTTAGTGACTCAGATGATAGCTGCAAATCAGTCATAACCCACACATATATCCTTGAGCTCTTCCTGCATTCATGTCTTGCTCAGTATCTCAGAACGCTGAAACACAGTCCTAATTAGGACACCGTTAATGCAACATAAGGGACTGAATAAAAGTAGTGTGTTCTCTTGGAAATGCTGTACTTGAAGCACTTGAAAGCAAGTAACCCTAACATTTCTGCAAAGAGAATGCAGTTGTCACCTGCCCTTTTTCAAGCTTGGCAAGCACTGTGCAAACACCAATTTCAGCAAATGTTTTCATACCAATTATCCTAGTCCACAAGCTTGTGCCATGGAAATCCCACTTGTTCTGTTGTGTTCTCTGGGTTAACTGTCAAGAGGGAATTTGAGGGTAAACTCCACTATGTGAATTCCTCCTCCTGTTCTGGATCCATGAAGTCATGGCTGGAAAACTGATGCCAAGAGGAGTTTGGGCAGTTGATAGATGTTTGTATTGCCAACACGCAAAGCAGTCCGGGCATCTGGAATTCCATTGTGTCTATTCCCTGCCAAAACAGGGACTGCATGTGCATGGGGAATGGCCTCAAGTGCCCAAAGACAGGCAAACCACAAGTCTGAACAACCACAAATTGATTATAAGGAGGAGAATGATGTGCAGTACCATCTTAACAGAGATTCCAAAGAGGACAACTATGATATTAGAAATTTTAGAAACAGTTTTTTTCTTTAAAGACCCTGACAGTAAATCTAACATGTTTTCATTAACAAAAAACATGTACTTACTTTCCAGCAAGTCCTCATGGCTTATTGTGAGACATTGGTGGTAGACTCTTACAGATTAGAGCTGGATGAAATTTTTAGTGAAGTGGAAAGAAATTACTGGCTAGGGTTGAACTAAAATAGAAATGTGGTAAGAGCTTGATCAAAGAAAAAATACTGCTTCGTGCAACCAGAATAATTTTGTGTGACTTGGGATGAAACATTTTATTAATTTTTTTTTAAGATTGCTATTCTTTTGTAAGATTTGTCACTCCTGTTGTGAAATGTTAGTTTTTTTTTAAAAAAGAGAATGCAGTTTTACAATGAAAATCCAAAGTTTTAATGAGGGAATGATACAGGTAGGGTTTCCTCAGGATTTTCTCTCTCTCCTCATCTCCCCCTCTCTCCCCTGAAGCAATGAAACGCAGAACAGGAGACAGTAGCTTAGGCAGCCAGTCGATAGGAAACCCTTCACACACCTCTTCTGCTAAAGGGAATACTTTGTCGCTTTTGATCACAGGGAGGAAGTGGCCAGAAAAAAAGTCGAGTCCTGCCTGTGTGTGGCTGAGGTGGTGGTTTGCAACGTTCCTACAAGCCCTTTGATTTTTAGGGGGAGGTGTCTCCCCATTGTGCCTCCTTCTGCCTGGCTCCTCTAGCCTCCCTGGCAGACATCACCTTCGTTGCTGCACATTAGAGATGCTTCACATTCTTGTCAAAGGGAAATGCTAAAATGAATGTGCTCGAGATCTGCAGAGGGGATGGTTAAATGAAGGGTACTGACAGGCAACCGACCAGGCAGCAAGGGGAGTGTGGTTGGGTCC
>NW_009258380.1:487949-504126 GCF_000687185.1 Egretta garzetta
AGAGCGGGATCGGGCTGCCCTTGCCGCTGTTGGGAGCGCAGGAGTGGGCTGGGGGGCTCTGCCAGGCTCCCACACTGCCCGAGCACAGCAAACAGTATTGGACAGCCAGGCTGACTGATGGGGTGAGCTATGCCCCCTGGTTTACAATTGGGGTTTTACGCCAAATACTTTCCTAGGGTCTTTTCTGCAGTGACACTAATGTCCTTGACAGGCAGCCATCGCTACAGTAGGGTGAGTCGTGGTGCTTGAGAGAACAGAGCCCTGAAGTGACAGCGTAAGGACATATATCTTTCCCTGGTCGTATGTTTCTGTTTTATTTGCTATAAGAAATCACCTTTCCTCCTTTGCAAGGAGATAAGTCTAAAGTCTTTTATATTCTTTTTTCACACCAAACTAACTCTCCAAGTTCTGCCAGATGAATTGGGGTGAAAAAAGACTAAATAAGGCTCCTGATCTTGCTGTGCTCTCCATACAGAGAAAGACAGACAAGTCTGGATATGAAGAAAAAGATTCCTGCTCATTGTGCATCTTAAAGGTCAGCACCCCTTACACTACATCACTCCCACCTACCTTTAAGTGGTCAAATAGTTCACACAAACCCAGGAGACAGGCCAGAGTCAGGCAATTTAGATCTGGAGCTAGGTTTCAAAGACTCCAAAAATCAACTTTCTCAGCAGATCTGGGCTTAAGTTTGAACTCCTTGGGAAAATAAAGTTCAGCTGCAAAAACTCCACATGGGGTGTGAGATCCATTTCACGGCCTCAAGCGTGGGTGGTGGGAAACAGTTCTGGTGTCAGATTTTGGCCATGTTTGATTCTAGCGAAATTGAATTTTGTTTTTATTTTAGTTCTGCAGGAGAAAATTTAAAACCCCGCTGAGCTCATCAGGCTGGCGATGCAGTTTCCAAAGCGTCTTCTGAGTACATCTGCCCAACATGGTTCTGCACCGACTGCCAGGTAAAACTGAAATACCTTGCTCCTCATGAAATACTGCATCATGCCATTAAATGCTTAGGCAGAAATATGTATGCAGCTGAGTGATTAATGGATAACTGAAAGTCATAGAATCATTTAGGTTGGAAAAGACCTTTAAGATCATCAAGTCCAAGTCAGTTCCATCAACATATCTTTAAAATCATAAGAATATTTTCTCCTTCTTCAAAGATATTTTAGGGCTAGGATGGAAAACGGAGCTGTAAGCCAACTTAACCCTGTGTTATCTTTTGCACGCCTAGCCAGACCTGCCTGCTGCCCTCCTGCTTGCACGCTGAGGTTTGCACCTTCCCCTACCCAGATCGTACAAGCAGGGGACCTACATAAAACCTGTCCTTTCTGAAGAGCCACCTCAAGGGAGGGCCATTATGTGCAACCCTCATTTAATCCCATGTGGTGGTTTCTGGTAGCTTCCTTATTGTGCAGATCTTCTGACTAATCTCTTGTCTCACAGTTCCTGCTCATACATTTAATTTCTCTGTGGGTCACTTGGGCCAAATCCTTAAGTGGTGTAAATCATGATGGTGCCATTAGCCATGCTGACTTCAGCAAAGCTGTGCTGATTTATAGCAGCTGAAGGTCTGGACCCCTATTAAAAAAAAGAGTTTTCTCAACTCCGAATTCCTGGATGTTTTTTTAATCTGTTGTTTAGAAACAGATATCGCTGAAATAAATAAATAAATGCATAAAGTCAAGAGTATTATAGGATGTGGCTCTGTTTCCATGGAAACCTGATCTTTTTCTTACCCAGTCCTTTTTTTCTCTGTTAGCCAATTTAACCTCTCTATCCTTCTATTAAAACTCCTCCTCATTAAGCACAAGGTTGCAGGGTTTTTGCAAGAGAAGTGCAGGCAGAGAAATATCAGCTTTTGCATCTGTTTGGTGAATTAAAAAAAAAAGCATCTGAGCTGTAGGGAAGAATGTGGAGGAGGGTGAAGGCAGAGGGAAACATAATCTTATTAAAAATAAAAATACAAATCAGTTTGTATAATCACTCCACAAACTGGTAGCAGGCATGCAGTCCATAAGCCAGTATCTTTTCTTCCTGTATTTGTTCCACTCCGCATTACAGTAAGAGGTGCTCTGTCACTTAGGTGTACAACAGGGTGCAGTTTGCAGTAATATGACACGATATTGGTTACACAACGGTATGTGACCACTAACATTTAAAAGCAGAATTTGCTGGCTGGCTGGCTGACTGGGTTGGTGTGGGAGGGGGAGTTGGATGTTGTGGCAGTTCTCTGCCTCTTTCTCATTTTAATTTCTGAGTCACTTTCTCAGCTGTGGTGACAGGGCTTTCACATTGAGAACTGCCAATAAAGGATTCAATTCTTTCCTGAAAGCCTCCTGCTAATTAATTCCTACTCTGAAATGCACCTGAATGACAATGGAGGCTTCTGAGCTATTCCTGAGTGCTTTCTACTGGGCCAAGTTGCTCTTGCTGTTATAATTTTGGACAGAGCTTTGCCCTGTCTGCACTCCTGGTAATGTAGTGGTGATTTTTTTTAAGTGGTGACCCGACCCAGCCTTGGGAGCAATAACATTGTTTTCCTCTCTCCTTCTGTTTTCTGATTGCAGAATAATGTAGGGTTCTTCAGTGGCAAGGTGCTGAACTTCCACTGAGGGTAGGAGTGCAAGTGCCCAAATCAAGAGATATTACAGACAATTACATAAATATTCCTGCATTTTTGTCACCTGTGGCAACTAGTGTGAGCACACCTTGCATAAAGATCTTGTTTCAGTAAGCTCCAGGCTGGTCCTGATCTCAGTGTAGTCCTGTAGGTCTTGCAAAGCTGTGATTTCTTCTGTGTAGAGAAGGGTCAAGCAGTTTGACCGTGGGTGAGATCAGAGGGCATGAAAGCTCCACAGGGGCAAAAATACTTTTTTGATTTTCTGAAGAAGCATTAGTCAAGCTTATGTGGTGTATATAAATATTATTCATAGTGAATTTTATGATAATAATTGCGTGTCTGAGAGAAAGATATACACTCTAGCGTGTCACACCACATCTTCCTTTCGCCTTCCTTTCATGCTCCCAACAACTGTAATTCCTCCTTTACGTTGCCTGGTTTCAGGACATGGCTTCCATGGGAGTTTAAACAAGCCATGTCTGAAAATGCATTTGGGAGCGGGGGGGATGAAATGTCCTTCTTTCCAGAGCTCCACGCTCGCACTGCCTTCCCTGACAGTGCAGAACTGCAGCTGGCGCCTCTGTCATTATAGTGCTGCTGCTCTCTTCCTTCAGCAACATCTCTTTCAGTGCCCCGTGAACCTGGTGATCAGGAGGGAGACAAGGCCAACCAGAGAGATATGGCCATGCTTCTGACTTGCTCACAGAGCAGTAGTAAAACTGGTTTATGTGTTGTCAAGGTGCTAATCAGGCCTGCAGCTGAGAACCTAGGCCACTTTTCTCACCCTAAGTATTCAGCAGAGCTTTGTGTCGGAGGAGTGAGGTGTAAAGCTAGTGGAGTGTGTTGAGTTCGTCATGGCTCAGTGGAACCATGCTGAATGCGTTTTGCAACCCAGGGGGCTCACTGGAAGCAACCAGGTTAGATTTCAAAAATATCTTCCATGCTATGGCCCAGTCACTGGCCATATATCAGGGTGTCCACCCCTGAGAAGGACAAGCTGGACATCTGTTAAGCAGGCTGCAAGGTGAATAACTTTTTGGTGGGCTGGAAGCAATTCTTGCAACCTTTATGTGCAACTGCCCCTCTTTCCTGGGATCCTGTGTTTCTTCCCCTGTCACACAAAGAAATATTATCTCTCATATGGCTAAAATGCCTTTGTCACACACTTTGTACCCTTTGTGTGAGTAGGCACTGCTTGTACCAACAAGCATGTGATCAGATATGTGCTCATTATGCGATAGATCTGTCAGTCATACAATGGTAAGGCAGAGGTTCAAGTCCTTTGTGATAAGGTCAAGGTGACCTGGGGGACAAGGAATTAGTAGAAGGGTGATAGGCAACATGAACTGCACAGTCAAACAGTTGGATATCAGTGCTTGAGATCACTCACAAACTCTCTCATGAACGGAACTTATGGTGCTTGCCTGGGATAAATAAAAGCAGGGAAAGTCTTCATTTCCCATCACCGGAAATGATCTCCAGAGTCATTCACTTCCCACAGAGATACTGATTTCATTAAATATGTATCACTTCCTCTAGTTATTTCTTGGATAACTCTTGGTGGGAGTAGGGAATGGGAAGGGGAAATTCCCATGGGAACCACCAAGCATGTTACTAATCTTGATTTAGAGTCTTTTCTTTACCCAGGAAAATATATCCTCTGGTAATCCTAGGATACCTTTGCTCTTGCACTGGACTTCCTTGCACAAGACTTCTCTTGAGGAGACATCTTCTCCAAAGAGAAGATCTTGAGATCTCCTTTCAAGAAGTGATCTTTGCTGCAGGAGTGTGCTGTACCACCAGCAAAGTGTCCAGTTATAGATTCATGGATATGAAGGCCAGAAGGAACCATTTATTTTGTCTGAGCTCCTGCATAACACAGGACATAGGATTTCACCCACTAATTCCTGCATCAAGCCCACAACTTCTTGGCAATGTTTTCTGTATGCCCTGCATTAGTGCTTTCTTTGCCAGTGTGGGATTGTCTGATGTGTTATGGATGTTCCTTGAGAGGAGAGCAGCTGCAATGCCCTCTTCCCCTCCCCTCAGGCCATTGCATCATCTGATAGAGCTGAGGGGCTGGGGGTGGGAAGCAGCTCCCTGGGGGTCAGAGGGCTGCTGACCTCTGGGCTGTGGTGCAGGGAGCTGGAGGGACACTCCAGTGTGGTGCTGGGAAGGCAGGAGTTGCTGCTGCAGTAACCGGAGATTGAGAGCCAAAGTTGCAGAGGGATTGAAAATCTCCTAGGAGTAGTCTGGTCCAGCAGGAACTAATCTGAGCTGTCAAATGTCCGTCACATAACCACTGATCATCCACCAGGTCATTATAGAGTTTGAGGGGATTTATGAGGACAGCTCTGGGGTTTGATTCTTGTTTTCTGTTTACTGTCATTCTACTTCTTATAATGGATATTTTTTTATTAAATGTTTACCTATTTAGAATTCAAATATGCATTCAGATGCACACTATAGTAAAGCAGCTCTGAATATTGAACTAGTAATTCTATTGAAATACCTGTCTGAGATGACAGCTCATGCAAATGTCAGAAAACAACAGGCATATTTAACTCAGTAGTCAGTTGGATAAACTCATAAGGAAAATATGCGCCTTTAATCTGATTGCTATCAGTAGCATATGTTGGCCTCCCAGATCCTGTTTTATTTCTGTCTTTGTTCCAAATCAAGTTTTTATCTTCATGTCCTGGTTTGGCCCTGGTATTAACCAAAATGGTGATTGTCATCATTCCTAGAAAACAGGAGTGAGCACAGGGTCCTTTGTTGTCAGTTCCTCTCTGCTTTCTTCTAGTGATGCCACAGGGAGGGGTGTTTGCTGTGGAGAAAATGAGCAGAGGAGTGAGATTAAGTCATTGGCAAAGGTATAGGGAAAAAAGTGAATTTTAGTTTTGATAAGCAAGTAACTGCCGTGGATATTTCAACCGCCCTGATGCGACAGCAGCCACTCCACCCCAGCCGCTCAGCCCTCCAAAAGGGCTTGGTGGGACCTTAGTGGACGGGATGCAGGTAACTGAGCTACTTGTGCTTAACGCAATAGCGTTACGCTCTTGGCAGGATCTCTTCTGCATTGTAGACAGCTCTAGGTATGTCCACTGGGCCGGCATAAGTATTACTTTAGCAAGCTATGGTGTGGGTCAGGCTGCCAGCAGATGGGATCACAAGATGCAGTGTTAGAAGACAGAAGGTTATGAGCCTGTTGTTTCTGTTGGAGCAGGACTCTGGCAGGAGATCAGACCACCGTGCTGTTTGCTGAAATGCTGAATGGCATTCCTTGTGCCCATTGTTAAAGACATTTTCCTACCCGATCCCAAATCAGAGGTGCATTGATAAAGGAAAATATGGATAAGAGTAAATTTTCATTTTTCAGGCCAGGCAGAGAACTAGGTAGAATGTGCTCTCCTGTGTCCTTGCTAACATTTTTCACTGCCTGCAAAACAGCCTTGTGCACTTGTGTCAGTCTCTTTTCTCCACAAACTCCAGTGCAGCTGAGTCCAGTTCTTGCCAGCCTCCTGAAATCCAGGGAATGCCTGACACTGGATCTGCATTAACACCTCACTTTATTTGCAGACGATGGTACTTGCCAGGTGCTTCACCCTCAACAGCCTTGTTGCAGGACTGCCAGCTACCAAAAGGTGGGAGGGGTTGTGGGGGGGACTGGTAGCAGTAAGGTCTTTTTTTTCTTTTAATTCTGTATCGTAGTGTCATTTTGAAGATTTTTTTTTTTGAGAAATGACCTATTCTGTTCTAAACTTGTGAAGGAAGTATGAAAATATGAACCTTTAAGATGAAAAACACATTTTAAGAAATCCCACATAAAAATTCATGAGTTCAGAAGATGTGATCAAGTGGCTTCTGAATACTCTCTAGCCTCTGTGACAGTGCACTGTTAACTTTTCTTAGGTAGTCTTTTACTGCTTTTGTCTTTTTTTTCCTGGCAGTCTTCCATGTTGCCTTTTGCCTTTTTTTTGTTTTGTTAGACAATGCCAAGAGAGAGAAAAGAAGAGCTCTAATATGTGGCATCTGCTGGAATATATTATCAAATTAAAAAAATTAGCACCACAATAGCTACATTATGTCATAAACTTGAGAATCCTGTGTTGTGTTGACCTCATTATAATTACTCCAGGCGGAGTTAATTATGTTAGGTGTGCCGAAGATCTAGTGATTGCAAATGACTGAGCAAACCTTAAATTGACAAATGGAGATGAATGTCTTCTGTCCCTCAAAATCCCCCATTTAGGAGAGAAACTTCTGCCACTCATCTTTAAAATCTCTGCAATAGTTGGTAGCTTGGCACTGATTTACCCGATTTTGCTGGCACATATATAGAACCTGTCTCTCCATAGCAACAAGAGATGATCATGGTAACAAATGCAGCTAAACCATATATGCGCATTTTATTCTGCTGCTCCCTATCCAGTTTGCCTTAAGTGACTTTTCCTTTCATAGTCAGTATAAAGCTACCATATAGACTTTTAGGGAGGAGTAGTACCAAGACACATAGTCAAGCTTTACAAGATCGAGATGAATTTAGCAGCTTTCCTCCCCATGCATTGCCCTGAATAGTAAAAGAAGGACTACAGGAAGGCGAGCATTTCTCAGTGGAAAGCAGTTGGAGTAATGTGCCATCTTAAATTGCTTTACGCTTCTTTCAAAATCCCAATCTCGCTTATTGCTCCAAAACCCCTTTCTAAGCGTCTATGAAGTTCATTGTCAATTGCTATTTTATTCCCATTTTAACAGCAAGTGGTGGTCATGGATTTATTTAAATAAAAGACAAAGAAAGATACAAGAAGATGAATGCAAGAAGAAACAGGAAGGGCAAGGCTGTAGCAATAGTTTCACCCACTTTGGCTAGTAATGCACAAATCTCTTCTTCTTATTCTGAAAATGACAAAATGCTTTAGGTAAATCTTAAGAGTTATTTGATTATATCATTCACTGCTTTCACTATGTTGCTTTCAAGCTCTCTGCGTGAATGCCTAGTGTCAGGAGGATATAACCTCCAGCCTGTGGACCCTTTGCAGTTTACAAATCCGGTGGCTTCATCCCAGTCACACCCTTTCCCAAGGGATTTGCAATGTCTTCCCCCCTCGACTGGAAGTAATTAATCCATAATTCAGCATTTCAGCCAGTCAGACCTGCATGCAGTCACACCATGGCTGTGGATCCGCTCCCATCAGATATGGAAAAGGAAAAGCTTTGCATCGCCTCACATCCTAGCAGAGGGCTGCTATGCAGAAGAACAAGAAGAAGAGAATCTCTTCCACAAAGGGGTTCATGTTGTGGACACGGGAGAGCAGCGGTGGGCAGGGCTGGCTGTACCTGGCAGTAAGAGACATTACTGTGCAGGTAGGAGGGCAGTGCTCCGAGCCAGCCAGAGCCCACCGACCACGTTTGTATATCTCTGTGTAGGACTATAAAGCACCATTTTCTATCCTGCACAGTTGTGCCCAAAATAGTGGGGTTATGGCATACGACGTGTGACCAGGTGTTGGAAGTATGTATTTTAAAGGGGGCTGCATCCCCTCAGCACGTTTCTCAAAACATCATTATCTCCCCATGGGATGTCCTCTGCTCCCCCCTACCAGAGACTTTGTAACCTCAGCTTTAAATCTGCAGCAGGCAAACTTTAAAAGCAACTTCACCATCTCAGCAGCTGAGAGACCTTACTGTATTCATCCAGATCGTTACGCCCTACACAATTGTGTAACATACCTAATTTTTCCTTAATGATTGCTTTCTAACATAAAGAAACATCCCTCCCAAATTGACTCACTCTGCAGCTGAAAACAAGCGAGCAAGTGGAGGCTTAGAGTGGTGAAGAAGCATCTGACCCCCCCTGTATCATCTCTGCTCAGGAGAGAGCCAGGAAAGGTCACAAGGAGCGCAGGGCTAATAACAAGCAGCTTGAGGTAACTGGCCATGCAGCCGAGTCACCGGGTGCCTTTTTTCCCAGCTTGCAGTACTTTGCACTCAGAATGTCCTCCGCTTCTGGCATTTATAAACACACGAATTAAGTTTGCTCAGACATACCCCCAAAATCCAGGTATTTAATGACACCAATCGATCTGCAAAAATAGAGTCCTCCTTTCTTTCAGTGTATCTGCAGCTTCATTAGACCCGGCGTAAGATATAGTAACACCCTGCGTGCAACTGAATTATGATGAAGCTTGTAATAACAGCAGAGACACCTGTCAGTGCTGAGGAACAGGTACGTCAGCCCTCCCTGCTTCTTCTCCTGAAGGAGAATTATAACAGTGGGCAAAATGAAAGAGGATGAGATAATGGTAATTGTCTCTAACCTTCGACAAGAAAGTCAAGCGTTACTGCTCTAGTTCTTTACTGCAGCAGCACAGACACCATAGCAATTTAGATTCATATCCAGGAAAAAGTCAGGAGTATTTTTATTGTTTCAGATTTATATATTTTAGTTGGATAAAACCAAAGCATTTTCCCTTTTCATAATGTGACATTAATCATATATTTTGATGTGGAATAGCAGTGTATGGTTGTAGGTAGCACGAAGAACCCAGTCTAGACAGTGCTGCCAGTGGAGACAATGAAATTACTCAGATGCTCAAAGTTAGGTTTGAATACTGCTGTGGATCAGGACCTTAAAGTATAATAGGAAGAACACCGCAGATGTGGTTTCAGTCCAATTCTGTTGTAAAAAAGCTGAACTATCCCTAAGTGCTCTAGTCCCAGTGAGAGGGTAGGAGCTATGAGTCTTCATGACAGGAGATAATTAATGAGAACATATTTATCAGAATAAGTAGTAATTGGGTTAATTTTTTATTTGGAGCTCAATTTTACCTGTTCTTAAATTACACCATGGTATAAATGTAAAAGAAACCAATATTTTCCTCTGAAGAAGTAATTACACTTAAACTATGTCATAATTAGGAGCTTGAAGCAATTGTGACACAACTGGTCATTCAGAAATAGTATGTCCAAACTAAATGCTTTCTTGACCCTGAGCTGGGATACCTTTACATCCTGACCACATTACAGCACTTGAAAATATTTTATTGGCCCACCACTATACTCAGAATGCTCCAACAAGTACATAAATATACATCACGTACATAAATATACATTTTGTATATTTATTTTCTTAACATTTTAGTAAATGTCATTGTGGTAATTTCCTGCATTCCAAAAAAAAAAATATTTTCCTTCCTGTATACCTAGCTCTATGCTTTCGATTTTGTATATTTATTTTCTTAACATTTTAATAAATGTCATTGTGGTAATTTCCTGCATTCAAAAAAAAAAAAATTTTCCTTCCTGTATACCTAGCTCTATGCTTTCTGTCATGTAGCAAACATTACTGCTGATGGACAGCTTGAGCTGTTCCTTTCAAGCTAATGATTTCATTGTCTGGTACCATCATGCTGGTATTTGAGGCTTGTATTTTAAAGTCTGGAATCCCAAAATACCAGAAATATTACGTGAATGTGGCCATGGCAATTCTTTTCAAAATAATTGGGAGAAAGGGAAGAAAACAGAAAAGCGAAGCATATGCACCAATAGAAGTTTAAAAAAAAAAAAAATCTGCAAAACCCAAATGCCAAGAGAAGTAGCTAAGGAGTTTCTCCTTTCACTTAAAGCAATGAAGAAGAAGCTGCTGCACCACAGAGAGCTAGAGAGGTGAAAATGGTACTGCTTAATGCACAGCTGTGCCCTGGATGTGATGCCCAGATCTCCCAGGCACCTGACGAAAGGCAAGAGTACATCAGTGGTTCCAGAGCAGTTTTGCTGTCAAAGCATGAGTGCGGCAGCGGGCAAAGGCACTTCTAGAAAGGCTAGTCTGAAAAGTGTTCTTGTTGCTCCTGCTGCTGTGGTTTTTGAAGCTTCTCTAGAAGCCTCTGTGATAGGTAGGAAAAGAAAACTGAAGGAAGATTGGGCTTTGTCCTTTCAGGACTGTAGCTCAAGGCCACACGTGCGGGGCACAGGAGCCCGGGCTGACTCATAAGCAAGCTATTAAGCTACTGAGTCTTTCATGTCCGGTTATTGCGGAGCTGGAAGGACTGATATTAGTGCTATTCCTTGAAGACGGATTTAACAGCCTTCACAAGCCTCATCATTTCACACAGGACGCTGGGCTAGGGCAGGTCAAGCTTTATAAATGCCAGGTTCCTGGCACAAGTAATTTCCTGGATCCACTCACCTGCTCCGAGTCCAGCTCCCCTTTCTGGTAATGCTGTTATCCTGATTTTAACCAAGGCTCTCTGCAGACAAAGTGGGCTGCTCTCTAAGAGCCGTTTGCTGGATTGGGCCCAAGGGCCTAATGTTCTTGGCTTTTCATTGCAATTAGAGGTCCTGGGAATGCAGCTCTTCAGTCTTTCAAAGGCTGATCCAAGGGTGAAAAAAAAGAACGACGAAAGTCTACCTCTGAGCCTTCTCTCTCTGAGCTGTAAAGGAATGTGGTTCTTACATGGAGTATGTGCATCCACTGCCCTGTAAGACAGGAAACATTTTTCTTATGCCATTAGGTTAGGGGATGTAGACATGTTAATTCAGGTGGTGAAAATGGCTTCTGGTAAGCAGATGATCTCTCTTGGGTTTCACCTGCTGCCTGATTGTAAGTACAGTCGTAGTCCTTTGAAGGTGACAGAGCACTGGAACAGGCTGCCCAGGGAGGGTCGTGGAGTCTCCTTCTCTGGAGATATTCAAAGCCCACCTGGATGATGCCCTGTGCAACCTGCTCTGGGTGAACCTGCTTTAGCAGGAGGGTTGGACTGGATGATCTCCCGAGGTCCCTTCCAATCCTTGCCATTCTGTGATTCCTGCCTCCTATTTCATCCTTTGTTTTCTGTGTATGTGCACATGCAGGCTTGCTTTCATTAAGTACAGATTTCCTTGATGTTTATGCAGGATACATGTGTATTTCTATCAAGTCACTTGCAATCAAACGAAACATGCCACACTTCCCAAAGCAAATACAAGCTGCCTGCTACATCTCTACTAGAACATAATGTAGAAGCCAAATCTCATCTCAGTCCTTTCCTTAGGAACGATTAATGCTCTGAGTCCAACTTTCTAGACCTCCTATTACAAGGTTCCTTCCCAATTATGCTTAAAATGCAGTGGTATACAGCGTTTCTAGATAAGGAATATACCAATGTGTTTTGTCATCCAACACATGCTAAAAGTGTTTCAGTTCCCAAGAGAAATGGTCGGGGGCAGGAGGGCAGTTACAGCCACACAAGTCCAACTGCATATATTCTCTGCAGTATGTTGCACTTTTCTGAATGTGGAATAAAACCACCTCCAATAGTATCATTTTTTTCTGCCTTAAAGGGGGGAAAAAAAAAAGCAAAGTCCTGGTAGAAAAATATGAAGAGAAGGAACAGAAAGATGGCCAAGGAACATTATTAGCAGCATGTATGTATACTTACTAAGGGGAAAGGAAGTGGCAATTGGGCTAAAGGAATGGATTGGCCTCCTTGCCCTTTGATATTGCTCACAGGCTGACAGAGAGGGAGGTGTGTGGTAGTTTTGCCATGGGCTTTGATGGAGGCAGGTATCTGAGGTAAGCAAACCCAACCAGATTAACCCATATGATGTGCACAGTGAAACATCACTGTGGGGCTATGCTGAAAAAAGTGGCTGGTCCAGGGGGACCAGCTCTTGGTAGAGGGGGTGCATTACTGCTACTGCATTACTGTGGTGTGCCAGCCTGCTTGCCCATTTGTCAGCTCCTCTGCCTTGTCTTGCTCTATGCAGTTCCCAAAGTGGAGCTCCAAACAGCACTTAGACAGCACAGAAAAATGCAGAGGAATAATAAGCAAAGAGTTTCAGTGAAATGCCCTGGTGCGTGTGTCCCTACTCCTTCCAAATGCTGCCAGACTTTTCCTTACCAATACTGCTTGTTTAAAGGAGAGTTGTGTTCTGCAGTGCCCAGACATTAGTGCTGAAGAGATGCAGCCTTTTCTGTCTGTCAGCTAACCTGCTGCTACTCACCGTGATCTGCAAAAGGCCTGCCTAACCTTACCTTTCCCTCTAAAATGCATAGAATTATCAGGAGACTATTCAAAATAGACTGTGCAGTGCTTGTGGATCTGGGGTTTGCATCCCACCCCATCCTGCTTGGCCCCAGGGAGGACGCGTCTCTGTTTGGGGTGGAGAGGAGCCATTTTGTACTTATAGCGGCTCCCCAGTCTGAAGACTCAAGAGACCGTGACTGCGAGGCACAGAATCACAAGCGCTCACACGTACCTGTTATTTCAGATGCAGCTGGGCTTTGCTCAGCCCCCAGGGGCGGGTTTTAGGTGCAGCAGCCATGCTCCTGGGCCCCCTTGCCTCCTCATGTCCTCCTCGCTCACTCTCCTAGAGCTGCCTACAGCTGCTCTGAAATGAGGACTTAACTCTTCACAGGGATCGGAAACAGCCAGCAGCCATTTTTGCAAAGCAAGACAGTTTTTCAAAAACAAACCAGCATTTCTTGGTCAACTGGAAGAGTGCACAGCTTGGGCTGGGGCTCTGCCCCTGCAATGTCCTTGTCAGGCAAAGAGCAGCACATCTGCTCAAACTTTCTTTCTCAAACCTGGAAAACATTTGTCAGTGTCTCTCCTAGTCCCCCTTATCCATCATATCTCTGCCTCACCTGCTGCCATCTTCACAGGACCACTCTTGGCCAAGGCAGGAGGCCCCATTCGAAAGACAGGACATTGCTTCCACTTTCTCTTAAAAGATGCTGTTCCTTGGTGTTTCTTCTTTTTTCCTCCAGATGGGTCATTTGCTTCCAGAGCAGATGAGTGAAGGCAAATATCCCCTTTTTTTTCCATAGGTCCCCTTGTCTTTCAACCTCAGGCAAGAGTTTAACCCACTCCCCTTACAAACAAAATGCAGACTGGTGAATCATGCACCTTGAAAATGAATGTGTTTCAAAATATTCTGACATTCAGCACACTTAAGAAAATTGAATTTTATGACTGCCCTAGTAATTAATTGTTTTGATCTTGACACTTCCCTTTGTGGCAACTACTCCCCTGTCAGGATCATGCCACACCACTGTTCTTTAAATCCAGCACCTTCCCAGGTTTTTCCATCTGCTGCTTCTCTTTCACATCCCTCCCTGTTTGCCTACAGCAGTCGCTTAATTTCTAGTTTTTCCCTGTGACAGTCCTTTTTGTCAGTGCCTCCTTAGCACAGCTCCCTGCATCCATTCTCATTCCCTGAAGTCCCTCTCGAAACACCTCTTGGCCCATTTCCCAAGTAGGAGTCCCTGTTCCTTCCATATCAGCCTCCATAATGCCACACCAATACTGTTAGGCACAAGGGCGGGCTTGGGTGTGAGTATAATCCGTTGGGAGAAGTTAAAATGGGAACACTTTACAACCTGAGTCAGCTGCGCTGGAATTTTATTTTGGGAGACCATCAGAAAGGAAGATGCCCAGATGAAAACAGTGGGGTTTGGTTTTGCATTACACTTGTGTGTGTGATTAGAAAGTTTAGAAGGGCTAAAACCAAGATGCAGACTTTCAGTTTTGAGCCAAAATCAGTTTTTTTGGGGCATCGATATGTAATTTTCATTCATCAGTGGCTTAAATCAGTTTCGGTTTTGGCATGTTCGAAATGAAACAAGGTTTGAAATATCCACGTTTTCCTTGCGTAATGAAACTCCTTTCATAATTTGACTACTCCTACTTCCTACTTCTTCTAGAAGCACCCTTTTTAGGTTGGAGGATTCCTAGATGTGATTCTACAGACTTTTTTTGCGGTGCCTTTCTTCTCACCCAGTCATGGTGCTGCCACCAGTGGTCTCCTCCTTTTCAGTCCACGCCCAATTTACTCTTCAAGAACCACAGCTGGAGCGGCACAACCCATGTCTTAGAAAGTTAATTTTGTGTAAAACAACTGGAAATTAAATTCAAAGTTTTCCCATTTTGTTACAGAGGAACCATCTTTGTATATCTTAAGCCTCCACCCAACTCTCTCAGTTTTCACACACTGCAAAAACAGGTCCTCCCTCTGCCCCTAAATCAGAAACATTTTCCTTCAGACACTCCACCAAAATAAAGAACAAGACTGAACCATTTCAACATCTGAAAAAACCCCACTTTCGATTTCCCTATAATTTCAAAACTTGCTTTCATTTCTACCAAACGTCTTGGAACAGGAAGGGATAAAATGCAATAGTAAATCTAATACGATATCTTTTCTGTGTGGGTAGCTAAGGGGCTTAAAATCACATCAAGGTTTGATTTATGATAGTAAAGGTGAGGAGTCTAAGCAAATTATCTGGATAGGGAATCATTAGAAGACATTCAGAGCTACCAACGGGATCTTCTTTCACCTGTGTTTTCTGATAACATTTCAGAAATGCTCAGGAGACACCAGCAGCTCAAGTGTTGCATCTATTAAAGGATCCAACAGGCTCTGGCTAAATTATTATTTATTATTTTTATTACACTATTGCCTAAATGTCAAATGATTCACAGCACTTGCAAAAAAAAAAGGTACAATCTTACTCGCAGCATCTTTCCTACATTACAGGAATTTATAGCAGACATTTTGCAATCTGGGTCGCTGCTGAGGTGAAATTCCTACCCCCTAGATAGCTGCTGCTATACCAAGTTCCAGTCCATCACGTTGCGTGTCATGTCACGTTACATCGTACTCTGCCTCACGATATTATGAAGAACTTCCTTCCACGGTCCCTCTCCCAGCTGGTGATGCTTTTCCCCCTGGGGAGCACTGGTTGCAGATACAGCCGTGTGATTAAGTACATCCGAGCACCTGGCAGTCCCTGAAGGGTTTGCCGAATAACACGCTGACGAACGCTCGCTGGATGCTGCTGTCACTTCGGCCCCTCTTGCAGCGCTACGGTCTGCTGAATAGCAGAAAGAAGGTCAAAGCAGAGGGCTCGGATTCCAGCTTTAAGTCACAGGGATTGCACTTTCACCTTATTCCCCAACTTTATACTTTGCCTGTCACGCAGCTCTCGGAGGAAAAAGAATAAAAGTAGATTATACACTTTCTAGAAGCAGCAAGTATATTTAGCCACTGCTGATCTTGTAACTTTTGTTACTTTGTGTGTGGCTAGCCATCCATTCTTGCCAATTACCGATGCGGTGCTTTGACAATAGCGGAATGAGATTCACAGCTACGCAGTCACAGCTTGAGACTTTGCAAATGAACATTCATAGCATGCTTCTCAGCTTCCTTTTTATAGAAAAACTGGCACGTACAATTATATACTTTTTAACAAATACTCTTTCTGCATCTATAGCTTCCAAGTTTGCTTTGTGATCCTAAGGGAGCATCCTTGCGGTACTCAACTTCCCAAAAATAAAATGAGAGAGAGGGAAATTATGTTCTCTCTTAAGCAGGAGAAGCTAACAGAGGTTATAAAATGAAGATATCAGTCATCTGATTCACTCTTTGAAAAATATTGTTAATCTAAAAGTCTTATTATTATTTTTGGCATCGCCAACTGCATCTAATCCAAGAGAAAAGCTTTTCTGCCTAAAAGTTTTTATTTCTTGGGAAAAAATGGATATGAAACATTAACATAGCAAAAACCTCAAGGCA
>NW_009258380.1:504141-573190 GCF_000687185.1 Egretta garzetta
CCTGCTGAAAAGGAGGTGGTAAGTGACCAGTGCTAATGGTCAGCAGGTAGACTTACAGCGTGGCAGGTCACAAGAGGCTAAGGCCAATCTCTTTCTCAGGGCTGTTAAAGTGGATGTCTCATTTATATCTGCATGTCAATCTTAGAGTAGCCCAGTGCATATTTATTTCAAGTTTTAGCGGAGTGCCAAATGAATTTTAGCTGAGTGCTACCTGTTAAATCAGCTGGGGAAAAAAAACCCAACAACTCCCAGCAGGAGATGGATGGGAGATTTTTTTTTGTTGTTCCTGATTTTGACTAGAACACAGATGAGCAAAACCTTCTCCCTTGGTTTCAGGCAATTGCTGTTATCACAGCTATGTGGCTGAGGGGCAGGGTGATCCTACCCTGTATTTTTGCTTTGTTATTTCTTCCCTTCCTTCCTGTTCCCACAGATCTCATGCCTTTCCTCTTCCCCTATACCAACCCAGCATCAGACTGGGTCCAGTTAGCGCACCCCAGCTTCAGTCACAGCCTCACCAGCAGGGGCTGACCCCATCTCCTTCCCAGAAGATGTTTCTCCTTCCCGGGAGAAGGAAACGGTGTTTGTCAGTGGTGACAAGACAGATTTCCTAGCTAAACTGAAGCAAACCTTGTCAAACCTTCATTTAAGAAAATGGGGTTGTACGGTAAGAGAAAGTCTAGATCCTCCTTGCTTGAGACCATTCACTCTGGGAAGAGGCGGAGGAAAATACCGGGAAAACCCTTCAGCGAGTTCTTCCTGCTTGCTCTCTGTCAGGTGCTTTCTCTGTGAATCCACCACAGACACTCTCCTCTTTACAAAGGTAACTTTATCTAACCAAATTTTATCCAGACAAAGCCCTTTAACTTTTAGCTTCCTAGATGGGACCGGCTGTGCATGATAAGTGCAGTGAGATCCTCGGGAGATTCTCTGAGACAGAGTTTTCCATTGTTTGTTTAGGAAATCTTGTTTTCCAACCGTCTGCTATTATATTTAGCCAATACAGCCATAGAAACATAGAATCATTTGGTTGGAAAAGACCTTTAAGATCATCGAGCTGAACCGTACCTGTCCGCTACTAAACCATGTCCCTAAGCACCTCATCTACCCGTCTTTTAAATACCTCCAGGGATGGGGACTCGACCACTTCCCTGGACAGCCCATTCCAGTGCTCGACAACCCTTTCGGTGAAGAAATTTTTCCTAATATCCAATCTAAACCTGCCCTGGTGCAATTTGAGGCCGTTCCCTCTTGTTCTGTTGCTAGTTACTTGGGAGAAGAGACAGACCCACACCTCACTACAGCCTCCTTTCAGGCAGTTGTAGAGGGTGTTAAGGTCTCCCCTCAGCCTCCTCTTCTCCAGGCTGAACAACCCCAGTTCCCTCACCTGGTCCTCTTAAGACTGGTGCTCCAGACCCTTCACCAGCTTTGTTGCCCTTCTTTGAACATGCTCCAGTGCCTCAATGTCTCCTTCTTTTTCTGTCCTTCATAGAGTTGAATTGCATGGTTTTCATAAATGATTACAGATAAGAGTTATTTCCATCACATAAATCCAATTCCTTGTGTCATTGACTTTACCAGAAACAAGGTGATAATGTCTGTTATGGGACAATACCTATCAGAACTGGAGACTATAATCAGAGAAATAAATAGAATTTGCCCCACCTAGAATCATAAAGTATCACTGAGGGTACAGTGGTGAGTCACAGTTTGTAAAAGGAGTTAGGAGTCCAAGGCAAATAATGGGGTGCTTGAGCATGCATTTATCTAGCCTTGTTTATGAAGAAATAGCTATAAATAGAAATGTATTGATGTGCCAAATTGTCTGCAGAAATCCTAGGCATAAATAGTTCTCTAAGGAGGAAACATTAATAATCAGTCCTTTTAAAAACTGAGTTAAAATACATTCCTTTTCTAATTTTAAGGCATATTCTGCAGTCCTAATTCACACAAAACTGTTACTGTCATCATGTTTCCCCTGATAATAGACAGGAAACCATAATTCCTTATTTTACTGGAGTGTTACAAATCTGAATACTTTAACAAGGTGACTGTGAGGTAAGTATGGACAAGTTTTAATTTTGTAGTTAAATGTTAGAGTTGATGGAAAAACCTAAATTTAAATAAATGTTATATGCTTATTAAGTTTCTCATTTTCAGGTTTCCAAATGGAATGCTTTCTTCCTTTTTTTTTAATTCATATTGGAGTATATTTTTAATGAAATTTTTATATTAATTCCCCCCCTTTTTCTGTCTCTGAGACGAACAATGTGAATAACACCTAAGGTTTTTTACTTTTTATCTCTTTTTTTCTTTTTTTAAAATGTTTACTCTTTTCAGCTGTGGGATTCAACTTTTTAAAACTTAGATTGTTGGCTGGGTTTAAAAAAATGTCTTTCTCCTTTTGTTACTCTGTCTTTTCAGTCTTACAGAACTCTCTGATGATTCAGAAAATGGGAAAAAAAATCAGTTTTGTTCACTCAAATGCTTATAGTTACAAAAGAAGAAAATAGAATGAAAAGTCTTGAAAACCTTGAAACCCACTGAAACCAGAATGCTTATTTAATCTTATATAAGATAACCTATAAAAAAAAAAAAGAAAGCAGCTAAAATAGCATTTCTTAACCAAATCTTATTCTTGACACAACCTCATTTTTTATAGGAAAAATTTCCAGATGACAGTTTTCAACCGCAACAGTTACCAGTTGTAAGAATGACAGAACAATTGGAGCAGTGAAGCTTTAAACTATTGTTCTTTTCCTCGGGGTAGCCTTGAAAGAATACATTCACCCACTTACCAAGGATGAACAGTTTTTTAATAGATGACTAAAATATAATTTCTTTTTTGTTGGCATTAATCATCATGATAAATATCTTAATTCTCAACTATCCTGTAGTCATCTGCAAATATGGAGGACAAGTAGAAAATACTACCAGACAGTGTAAATGTTTGCAAAATTCTGTTTCATCAACAATTTGCATATATTTTTGCTGAGTTTATGTACCTAGAAATTTGTGTGACACAGCAGTGCAGCGTGCAAGAAGTGGACAGTCAAACCACACAGCAGTGTTGTGATCACAGTTAATGGTGTTCAACAGAGAGCTGAGGGGAGCCTGTTCTGTTTCAAAATCATGTATTGCCACATATGTATATCGGTGTCTGCAAACCACGGTTTCTCAGGCAGTATTACACCGTATAAAGAGAGAAACGAAAGCAGCCTTTGCTAGTAAAGAGTCAATGGGCATGACAATCAGATTGGATTAAATAATTAATCTGCAATAATGGTATCTAAACAGGAAGGCACCATCAATTTGGCAACCGAGGGGATGGGATCTATTTGCTAATGCTGGGGAAATGTTTTCATCATGAAAGAAAAAATAACCTTGAGATGAAAGCTGTGTAAGCTGTAGGCTCATGAGGACAGACTTTGGCTCAGTGTGTAGCAGCTAAATTCAGCACAATTTACAGCCCCACAGTCACGATTAGGTTTCCAATACAAAGCATGGGAACTCAAAAATTTCCAACTGGGGAGTCTTTACACATTACATTACATCTTCAGGAGCCCAAAGGCATCTAAATGGCACATGGCACAGATTTCTTTGATAAGCCAAGCTGCCCTGGCTTCAGAAAGTGACAGATCAATGATGCGGCCTCTGCCAGTGCGCTGGCCCTGCACGGAAACCTGTGAGCTTTCCTGTGACTGAACTGGGGCTGAATTTCTCATGTTTCAAATTCCTGCTCTCCTGCATGCTGCTGCTGCCGCCGCCTTTTCTCTCAGCCTGCCAGCGCAGTCTGTTCGTGTATGGGTAGGTGCCACCATGGGATCTGCTCTTCCCCATCCCCTTATGTGTCTGAAGCCTTAGGCACCATTGCAAACGCTACCTGATGGCTTGCAAGCCTCTGGGTGCACGTGTGTGTGTCTGTGTGTACAAGTGTGTATGTATGCGTGTTCATAAAATAACATGTGTATTTATGCCAACGCTCAGGCAGCCAAAATAAATTGCGATTAAGCTCTATTCGTTTCTGAAATTTTTGTTTCAAAAGCAGGCTAATGTCACAACAAGACCTAGGTGTCTGAAGAGGCAGGTGGAAGTCTTCTGGGATTTAAAATCACCCTAAATGCTGAAATACCAATGGCTATTTGATGTCGACGGACTTGTAAAAATCCTGCCACACACTGGTTTGTACCTCTAGATACTAAAATCTGGTACAGAAATACTGTGGTCCCACTCCGTTTCCCATGTGTCAAATCTTGCACCATTCTGTGGTCCCACCAGTGGTGGTGTTGGCTCAGGGGAGGAGTGCTGCATCTGGCTGAGCAGCCTCCATGGCTGAGCAGCTCGCGTGTACACCAGGGTTTAATGGAACTAGATAAAGCAGGGACCGAACAGTTGTAACTGACTTGCAGTGACAAAAACCAAGCCCAGTGCTAGGCTTTAGGATGTCTCTGCTTTTTGTACAATAAAGAAATGAAGGCAAGAAGGGAGATAAGTGTTTTCATTTTTATATCTTCTTTTCTTTCTGTTGGTTCTAAGGAAAAATGATGTGGAATCTCAGGTCTCGATCCCTCAGTTTAGTTGTTGAAGCACTGCTTGAGTACTTAAATTTTAGCATTCGGATTTCCTACAGCTGTTGAAATAGAAGCCAGCAGAAATACCAGTATGAAAACCACAAGCAATTCAGCAAACATCTGTAATTAAAACAGGCAGGCTAAAAAGTGTTTCCCCTCTGTCTGGATTCCCTCTTCGGATAATGCTTTCTACATACTGAAGTCAAAGTATCACACATGGTCTTTTTTTGCTGTAGGCTCTTTTTTGGATGAGGATCAGTATTTAAAAACATTTATGTAAGTAAAGACAGAGATTTGTCATTAGTGGGATTTGTTCTAGAAGTGCAAAGCTAGTTGCCTAAACCTCTAATGCATAACTTAATTAAGCTCTTACTTCACTTTAAATTGTTACAGGTGTAAGAAACCTGGTATCTGACTTGCAGTCCAAAGTATTTCTTTTCTGGGCCATACTATAAAGGTTCTGCTTTGAAAAAGACTGAAAAGTCTGCTGCATGTACAGACTAAGGGAGGACTGAAATCATTGGGAAAAATGGCAGGGAGACACTAACCTGATCAGAGACACTTAACAATCTTCTAAGGCACTTACCTGTATTTTTTGGAGGATACAAGCATCTAAAATTGTCCCTAAGCTACTTAGGCTTGATAGTGCTGCAGATACTGAAACTTCTGAAAGACTTAAGGCAACTGAGGGAGACACTGAGATTTAGCTGATCTGAGCTGCTCCCGACGAAGCCTACCCCTGTCATCCAGAGGAACACTCATTTCCCCAGGATGAAGCTGATCTTGCAAATACCTCTGAGACTCATAAGGCATTTTAGTCCTTGTGTATTTTGATTCTCTAATCCAAACCCCTATGTGAGTGCCCATGTACCTTTCAGGATTTATACAGTGGATGGTTTGGCTTGTATCCAAGATTTTAATCTGAATATTAAAACCACTAATGGGGGAAAATATTTGTTAACAGTAAATAAAAAAAACTCTTCAGGATGTATTTATAAGCCTAGAGGGAGCATGAATAGTTTCCTCTGTCCTTTGTGTATCTTTAAGATATTATAAGAAATAGTCTGTGGGCTCTAAAAGCTCATGAGGAAATATGTTGGCAGGTAAAAATCAGTATTTAGGTAAAAATCAGTATTTTTAGCCTGAGTTGTTCTTTTTGAAAATGTGCTATTTTGGTTTAAGAAATGCTATACATGTAACTACATCCAAGAATGATCATCACGGCTTCTCTCAGCCCATGCTTGCTTTGATAACATACATGTCGTACAGACCTACTTACAGTAAATTCTTAAATTGGTACACTTTTACCCCAGACTGCATAGCAGAGACACTAGCATTTTGCAGTTGTTATCGGTTGGTTTGCCTGGGTTGTAAGAGTCTCTAGAATGTGCTTTTATCATTAGGAATATTGACTTATGTTTACTTTCTTGGCTTCAAATATACATCATGGATTTTTCTGTGTTTCTACATAACAACAGGCAGAATAGCAAACCCTGAGTCTGCCAAAGAGGAAACTGCAAGCATAGACCAGTGTCACTGCAATTTTTGTCAATAATTTTCTTACTGGTCCCTATATTTTTTTGCATTTTTTTTCCCTCTGGGATAAATCATGTGAGAATACCTGAACTAGTTCTTCGAATCTGTAGTAGGAACCAAGGAAGTGGGTGACTTGGCAAATGTTTACAGAAAAACACAGGTTATGTCTAACCTGAGAGACCCAGGAAAGATTTTGGTTTCTCGACTCTTTGGACTGTGGTCATGCCTACGTTAGCAAGTAGTGTGGTGTAAATGGACTGGGTCTGGAGAACAACACAACTGGTGTTGAAAAGCAAAACTGCTTCAGAACCAATGCCATGACAGGGCCTTACACCAGTTGATTTTCATAGCTACAGTATATTTTCTTACTATGTGAACAAGAAGAGTGCAGCTAAAACATCACAGCTAACCAATAAAGAATGAGACACTCTACAGAAACGTTATGATGCATAAAAAATTAACTCCAGGCTCGTGTATGCAAAACTTAATTGCGTAGGCTTCAAATCTCATCAGAGTCATTGTTTAACTGCTCTTCCCAGAAACTAGGCTGACTCTTGAAACATTTCATAACTATCACCTATTTTAAAAAACATTTAAAATGCAGTAAATGTTTAAACTTCAAAGAAAATTCAGTTTCTTTGTCCCGGGCTGTTTACTATTTTGTTGTATTGCTATTTAGACAGATGTTTTACAAATACAAATACGAGTGAAATAAGACTCTTGAGCACACAATGAAAATCAATGTAAACTGGCATTGCTTTATCAAAGCTCATGGGGGCAGGTTTGCCTCAGTAGAAGAGTTTGGTCTTGTCTAGTTTTGAAAATGTGATGCAACGTGGTCAACATCCTAGTCAGAAAACTGGGGGTTTTGGTTCTGAGTAAACCTGAGTACCTGCAAGAGAAGTAAACAGTCACCAAGTCCAGGAGTCTGTGCTAATGCTTGGGGATTTTTCTCTTCACCAAAAACATTCATGGCATTCGTGGGCACTGGATGCTCAATGCAGTCCAAAGAAACTGTTTTGGGGAGGTGTTCTAAACATTTTAAACATGTTGTCATCCAGCGTCCACACAGACATTTTAGAAGCATACCTGTTCTGAGACACAAATAACCAGCAAGAAATCCTTTATGAAAATCCTTATATTTGAAGCTCTGAAATAATCCAGGATGTAATGACAATTATTTTCTTTTTTTCTCAATAAAAAAGAGAAGGAATAATGCTACGTCTTCCACTATCAGAAGGCTCAACTCATTACTGTTTCCTAATACTATACTGAAAGCTGGGAACTGCTTTTACTTTGTGAGCTCCAGTCCTGCCCATGCTTAAATAACTTTAGTGTTGAAGTAATGTTGATGATAATACTTGCTGTGCAGCAGTATTGTGGTCTATCAGGGTGTCACTCCTGCTAGTAACTTCTCTGTCTCGGTCCCTCTTTTCTCTTTTGTTTAAGGAAACAGTTTTATAATAGGAACATTTTAAATCCAGCTGATTTTTTTAATGCTCTGCAGCAAATAACAATGATGGGGATAGAGCCTGGCATACTTTTCGACATTGCTGAAGTGCCACATAAGGGATTTGGCTGCCTGAGTCCCATTAAGGTATATGGGAACCATATGGCCAGATCCCCAAGTACCGCTTTAAAAATGTAGGTGATTCTGTCTGGATCAGAGCACAGGATTTTGAAAGTGCTGTTTAGTGCTCTTCTTTTTGAACCTGCCTCAGGTTTTTATTTTCTGCATTTAACTCATGGAAATTGCTGTAGATAAAGAGTCATCCTGGAGGCTGGATTCTGGGTCACATCCTGCTTCCCACCGCTTTAGTTTTCCCACTACTGACTGTATGGACAAGTCTTCTGCCAGAAGTTCTTCTAACAATGTGCCGTTTGGGGCACTGTAAACACATAGGCTGGCTCTGTTCTAAACATTATTTATTAGATGTCTTGGATTCATTTACACTCCCCTTCAAGAGCCGAGGCAGGTAAATGTTTACCAGCATCTCATTTGCATGCTGAGAAGTCTTCTGAAATGCAAGCCTCCCAGTTTCCCTCTGGCTCCTCTGACTACAATGTATTATTTAAAGCTTTTCTTTCAGAATTACTAACCAACTTTTAAAAAGGCTAATGCGAAGGACAAGGACAAAGGCCCTTTACACCTGGTTATGACAGGAGATGCGCCTGTGCCTAATTTCTCTAGCGTGGAAACAAGCTCAAAAGAAGCTTTCAGGGAAGACGGAGGATCTGGGTTTTGCTAAGTGAAAATAGATAGCGAATTCTTCTTGCAGGTTTGCAGAGCTATAGGGAGGTCCCTGCAACACCTGCCCTGGGAGGCCTCTGGGACAATCCCCATGTGGAGGTCCCTGGGTGAACCTGGTGGGCTGCTGCTGCTGGGGAGGGCAGCGGGATCACCAGTGCCCAGCTTTGGGGTGATCCTGTGGTGGTGGCAGCTTGAAGGAGCCTGAAGAGAATGGAAAGTTTGCAGAGGTGAAGGTGCACAATATGTACTTGTGTCTTGCAACGTGCATACACTCTGTCTACCAAAGCATCTCCCTGCTGGTTCTGCTTATCCCACTTTTATACCATCCAGTATTGCATGAACCAACAGGAAAAGCTTTAAATAAGCAAAGAACAAGAGAAAAACAAGAAGATGGGAGTAAATGGTAGAAGAGACAGCATATAACCAGAGAGGATGACTAGCACATACTGCATCTGGCCTGCTTTTCTTTATTGCTACTTATTCCTTGACTCCACTAGTGTGGGCTCCATGGCAATTAGGTTTGGGATGTATTTGCAGCTGATAAGGGGAGAGGTTTTTCCATCCAGATAGAAGTGTTTACATTGCACGTGAATATTTTAAAGCAACTTCAGCGCTGCATCTGACGTAGCTGGAACCTCATTTTCATACTGGAGTCTCAAGTGGTGTGTGCTGCCTCCTTCAATCATTCAGGCAGCCACTCTTGCGCAAAAGGTGCCCGTGCGCTACGGCAAAAATTAGTTAGCATTACCTCCTCATAATTATGTAGCAGAGATCGTTCTGTCTGTATCTGAGGATTATAGGGGCAACAAACACAACAAAGGCTGGAACTGAATTTTTAGCATAAGCTGAAATGTGTAGCTGGGTTCATTGTAAACCTATGTTTGTGGGTAGCTGCGTGTACATAAGACTGTTGGCAAACAAGTATCAGTGTTCTGTGTTCAGATACGACCCTTACATACATGATTTTCCATCTGAAAGGAGGGTCTACCTGACATTGAAGTGATAATGATTAGACAGGATCAAAAAGAAGGAAAAAAAAAAAAAATTCTTTAATTCCCCTGAGTTCCTTTGAGTGTCTCCTGAATGTAATGATAGCCTCACTGGCACGTAAGAACCAAAACCATGCCAGACAGACCTCCAGAGACATCACTTAGTTCGTCTTCTGTCAGTCTGAACAATCCTTTATTTTTGTAGTTTCTGGATACAACATAAATTTCTGTCCCTCTCCGCTCTCTGTCCCACTCCCTGCCTTTTCATTTCCAGTCATTGGTGCCAACCCAGCTAAATTCCTGCTTGACATTGCTGAAACTCGGCTGCAACAGCAGGTTCTCAGAAATGCCCCAGACGGTGGACAAATGCCCCAATTCTCTCAGCATCTGTGCTAACCTTGAAAGCCTACCTGGTAGGCACAGTGCAATCAAAAACTAATCAGTGAGATCAAGCTGGGATTTGATCTTGGGAGCTAATAGGAGAAAAAAAAAGATGACTGTGCAAATACAGTACGGCTTTAAAGAGGGGAGATGCACAAAGCCGTTCTTAATCATCAGCATCTCAACAGAGCAGTGATAGGAGGACCTGGCAAAGCCTGTCAGCATCAGTGTTAATCCAGTTAATTAGCAGGAAAGGACAAACTCCTCTGGAAGCACCTATGTGACAGGCAAGCTCTCTTCATATTTCATTAGGATTATTGTTTTAAAGGTTGCAGGCAAAACTGTGCCTGTGTTGCTTTAGAGCTTTCCCTTACTGCTGTGCTAAAGTTGGGGCACATCGGAGGGCACGTGGGGCCGGGAGGTAGCGCGGGGCAAAGAGCACTCAGGCAACCTGGCTTTGCGAGGAAGAGTGTGACAGGGAGAGAGTAACTTGAGCTACAACCTACGCAGTCTGTGTGATTTTCCTCTCCCTCCTCTTCTGCCTTGCTCTTTCAGCAAGAAAAAAAAAAAAAAAAGGAAAAGGCTGCAATGTGTCACAAAGGAACAGACTGGCAGACATCTGCCTCTTGCCTTATTTATTTATTTCTCTAAAAAAAAAGGAAAGGGTACGGAGCCAACTCTTCACTCCAGAGCCCCCATTCCCTTAACAAACCAAATGGTGGCTGTTGGCAGGGTATTGACAGCTTGTTAATGAAGGAATTCTTGACAAAATGACAACCTGTGTGGGATGCCGTGTGAAGCCGAATCCTCCCACAAACCAGTACTAAGTAATTAGGAGGTGGTGAAAATAGCAACTAACTACTTTTGGGGAGAAGAGGAAAGGGGAAAAAAATAAATCTCCTAAATTAATTATAAAAGCAGTTCTGGTTTGAAAAGTATCCCCTACTCCCTTTCCCTGAGAAGACACAAAATTTTTCCCTGAACTGCCTATTTTACCTTTTGAGTTTCTCTTCGTGGGCCAAAGGGTTCATCTCAAAAGATGGAGCCTGAAGACCATGAATTCAGTGCCTTTTTCTCTGCAAATATGATCAGCAAATGAAGCACTAATGAAAATCAAACAAGAAGTTGGCCACTGGGGCTGCCCCTTCTGCTCCCCACAAGGGGCCTGTCTGGTTCACCATACTCTGTTTTCCCCTTGATTTTTGTCTGATTGCTTCAGGCAGGTGGGGTGGCTGTCGATGACTGCCCTGGGTTTTAAACCCCTGAGGGGAGGCTGGGTGATGAATCAGGCAAAGTGGAGTGCTTGAGTCACAAAGCGGGTGGTACAGAAGGGCACGTTTTTGAGCAGAGGCTCAGCATCTTCATGGGCTTGCAGCAACAGTGGTGTTCATGTTCAGGTTCATGACCACGACCACGACATCGGCATCAGGTGCTAAAGCATTGGTGAGAAGTGGCTGTAGCAAAATCCACGGCTTGTGGTAGAATCGTGTTTCAGGTGGTCATTCAGTTTGGATCACTAGGAAGATACCACTCTCTACCCTGTCTTGAATATCATGAACTCATGATAATTTAACTAAATGGTTCAGATAAAATGAACAAATATGATTTGTACAAGAGGGAAAATTATGTATTCCATTTTAAATGTTGGTTTTTTTTTCCCTGGAGGCTGAAAATTTTTGAACAACTGTAATATGCAACAAGCAACAGAAATAAAATTTAAAAAAAAAATCAAAACATTTTAGGGTTTTTTTTTTTGTTTTTCTTAAATGAAAGCCAGAATTTTGAGAAATTCAGCTAACTTTGTTGTTTTGAAGTTTTAATCTGTCTGGCCTTTTCCCACCTTTTACAGCTTCTGGGATTGACATTTACTTTCTACAATTATAATTTCAGATAAGCAATACAGAGTGAAATGAACATTTTATGCCTTCCATTTTTAAAATAATATGAAGAAATGAACAACTTGTAGACTTCGAGCAGCACTCAAACGGCTTATATGCATTTTCAATTCTTCATGACTTTTTTGTTTCGATTGAGCAAAGGAACATCGCTAACTTTCTTGTATCTCATCTATTACTCAGGTAAAGTTTGTTCCCATTTGTGGCTTTTGTAGTCATGCTCTGTTAAAACATTACAAAAGCTACAAATAAATAACTGCCTGAGGAATTATTCATTGATTCTTGAAGAAGATGGATAATAAGAGATCTATACATTTAATTCCATGAAATATTTTTGGAAGGAATAGAGATTGACTTAGCTCTGGTTTACTGCGTGAGGTCAAGAACAGACAGAAGAAAGAACACTTCAAAGGTTAGAGGCTTCACTTTACAGGGAGCTGTCAAGACATCTAATGTTTCAATAACCTGCTGTACAAGTGAGAGGCAAAAGCCAGGTCAGGTATATTTTATTCTTTCCAAGGATATACTAACAGAGCTATGAAATAATTGTTTATGCTGCAAGTAGACAATCTTGTTTTGCCTGTCTTGTCTGCCTTAAATTACTGATATTTTTTTCTTTCAATGACTTCTCACCCCACTCAGTTTTCAAAGAAAGCAAACCAGTTTTTGATGTTGGATAATTATGCTGCTCAGTAGCATTGGGAAATTAATGATAGGACATAAATGGATGTTTTATATTTGGGTAGTCAGCACTTTCTGTGATGTGAAGAAGTATACTGATGATGAAATTTTGACCCATGCAAATGTATGAATGCATATTAGCATGGGCTCATAAGAATTTTGCTTCACACAGATGAAAAAACCAGGACTGAAAGTCAGTAATTTCAGTTTCATTTCTGGCAGCTGGATTAAAGCGTCTGGAGGTTTCTAATGACAATAGGATTGAGAAATTACTCTAGAAAACTAATATGCAGGGCACATGGTGAACCAGCATTTTGTTCAAAATGCAGACTGTGAGTTCCTCTTTGCTTTTTAGGAGTTGCTCCATGTTCTGGCCCTCAGCATAGGGCCACGGGATGCTACCAACCAAAGGAAAATGTATCCAAAGACAAAGAAAACAAGGCTTGCCAGATGATGACTATATTAAAAAAAGTAAATAATAAAAAATTAGTCACAGCACTTATTAAAGTCTGGACTGCACTGTAGAGGATATTCTTTGCTTCACCTAAGTGTGTACTAGGTGCTGTAATAATCTTTCCCACAAATGGGAAAGAGAAGGTATATGACCCCTTTGTGTTTGTGCCGGCAGTTTAGGGCCGGCGTGGTGATGCCAAATTAGGGAGAAGCTCATTTACAGTGAATAGGACTGCTTGTGTGACTGTGCTCCTGGGGTCAAGTTCTTTGCTTGCAGACCGAGAGGCAAATATTAAGGCTACCGCTGATTTGAAATTCTCAGCCCTCAGGGGGATGTTGCTGTCAGTGCTATTCATAGATCTTGACCTCCCACTTCTGGTACCTGTGGAGGAGGTGGAACTAGCATCAGTTTCAGTGGAAAATGCTCTCTTGCAAAGCAGGTAAGAGCTAGCACTCGTCGTTGCTACAGAAGGTGACTGTGAATGGGGCTTGCTCCTCTGACGTGCTAAGTAAAACACATTTTTTATGTCAAGCACTTTGCAGGCTCAGCTGCAGCGTGCTCAGTCTTTTGTTGTATCAAACTGTCAGTGAGGAGCCATATACCAGAGAATCTCTTCTTGCTCCGGGGTCTTATTTGTCCAAAAGCAATCAGAAATGCAAGTAAATTCCAGGTAACCGCATGAGTGAAACAGTTGGAATGCTGTCAGCAGAGAGACAGACGTGTGTAAGCAATGCGGGCTGTGCTAAGCTCACTTGCATGGGATTCGTTTAGCTGCTCAACAACAAAAAAGTGATGGGATGAGATCTCTCACTCTTTCATTTGCTTTCATAAATCTGTACATTTCTTGTTCTAACTAAAATAAAGGGAGAAGGCTTTTCAAAGCCTGACAAAGTTTACTTGTTAATACCCCTTTATGTATGAGCTCCTATTATGCTCAGATGCTCAGAAAGGCATCCAAAGTGCAGCACAATAATGATATTCTTCAAAGATCTTTCTCTTGTCTTATGGATGAGGAAATGTGTATCACTTTGCTGTTGGATTTCATGTGGATAAGCAATAACTGACTGATGTAGAGGCACCTTAAATGAGCTCCCTTTTGTGACATTGCAAAATCAAGTTTAATATTTGCAAATTGGTTATCTAAACTCACATTCTGCCTAGCCCATAGTAAATATTACGATTCTTTCAGAGCTACTGAGCATCTATATTCCTTTCATATTTCTTGGGATCAGTCAGAGGTACTGAATACTTGATGATTTTGAAAATGAAGTTGCTCAAACAGGTGCTGGTATGGCCAAGGGAACTCTGTTTCAGGGGGTGATTTTGAAAATCTTGACCTGAGATCTGTCATGGAATGAATCAAGAAAATGTGTTTAACTGTGTTTAATGATTTTGGGTATCCCACTCATTCAGCACTTGTCCAAATTTTGTGTTTGTTACAGCTTCACAATCAGTGAGTTCTCTTCATGAAGGCTGTCAACCAAGCATCTGAATTACAGCCTGCAATCTGAGTCTGTTTAGATCCAATCATTTCTATACAGTAGGTGAGGAAGAGAGCAGCCTCCTTTCCCTCAGCATGTCTGGCTAGTATTGTTCAGGGACTCTCCAAGAAGGGTTTTTGGGAATTTTAGAGCAGAACTCTGCTCTCTCTGTTTTCATTGTATGACCTAGGAGAAATCCTGATAACATCAAGTTGCCTCCTCCCTCACCAGCCAGCACCAGCTTCCACGCTGGAGCAGGTGCTGGCACGGCGTAGCTATTGCTTTCTCATAAAACAGTTGCATCCCCACCAGTGCTTACCGATTCCAGCAACTGGTGATGGCTGAGCAAATTGTAACCTGGGACCTCTCCTTCCTCTGCCGTAGCTTACTTATCCTTCCCCACCACATGACCGCAGCGATGGACTGCCTGTGGCGGTATAACTGCACAGTGCCCTGCACGGTGAAAACCTCATCCTTGACAGTGACCACGCCAGCATAGTCCAGGTGCTGTCCATAATACCATGAAGCACAGCACTCTTGGTGTAGGTAGGTTTTACTACAGTGTAGACGTACGTTGAGGGAAGATACAGATGAGGGAAGTTGCACCAGCAGCAAAAATGTATATATGTGGCAATGCTTTACAGAAGAGTGATGGCACCGTGTTGAATTGTTGTTCTACCTTCAAAATAATTTACGAAAAAAAGACCTAACTAGGGTACGTAAATAAAAATGAGAAACTGAAAAGCAAGGTAAAGAGAGGTAAAGAAAACCGTCCAAGGAGACTGCAGTTAAACCATGGGAATTTCTGACTCCCGGGCACATATTCAGCTCAGTTCGTCAGACCCTGCTGCCTGATTATTATTTAGAGTGAAATGTATGTTGGCTTGTTCACTTTATTTATTCACTTTAATCATCTCACAGCTCCTTCCACTCCAGGGCATTGCTGGTGGACAGAAGATTTATAATTTGGAGAAATCCTGAGCCTGGAAATGGGTGAATTGCTACAGCTCTTGTGCAGGTGTCGTTTCATAGCAATAGATCCTCTGATTTAGACCAGTGGACATTCTGGGCTAACAGAAACAGAGCTTGTTCGGCAGGCAGTAATATATAATTGGGAAACTATATGTTGCTGCATCGTTATTAGGATAAAAACTAGGGCTAGGAGATGTTTGCTCTATCTCAACAGCAGGCTATCAATATTCTCAGCAGCATTATTAGTATTTATTGAAAATCTTTTGTAAAGCACTGCAAGTTTACACAGAGGTAATTTACATCAGATAATTAGGATGCCTAAAACCATATACGGAAGGATAGAAGCTAGTAGTGCTAAGTACTTGATTGTATTACATTGCAATGCTATTCTAGTGGGATTAGAGCGTTTTCTGTCACTGTTGATTGCATGGCAACAAAATGAAAAGTTTGTTACATTTCTGGGTCTGACTGGTTATGAATGCTAGACTGCGCCTTAAAATTAGTCTGATCCTGCACAATCTAGGTGATACTATCCAGCGAAATAAGACTCAAGTGACATGCCACAAAATGGTAAATCTCATGTTTTGCATAAACCATGCTGTGTTTGCATACAAATGCTTTTGTAAAGCACCTATGTGTAAATGACTGACTTTGCTTTTACAAGTACGCAGTTTTGAAAGACAGTATTGCCAAATGCAGCCATATTTAGCCATATTGATGGCTTCTTATCATAAGACAGTCCTTTCCCTTTACAGTGAGGGAATAATATGCCATCAGGCCATCAAGATTCTGGGCTTGAACTTGGATCGTTGCTTTTTGTGAACTGTGAAAAGATCTGGATATTACCAAATCTTTTTTCTGCCCACACAGAGAAGATTTAATTTCAGTTCCATATGCTGTGAAACTTGTTATTTGTCCAGGAGGAGGATGTAGTTTGGTGTGTTGTACATAAATTCAGCATACGCTTAGGTTTAGATTGGATCTTGAGCCACACAGCAGCCCAAGTTGGTGTCAATCAGGCCTTAAATTCATGATGTGTTAAAGCCCTAATCAATATTTTCAGCCTGACACAAACCTCACAGAATTCACCAGGAGCTTTTTGATCCACGTCAGTGGTCTTGGTATGAATCCACTCCGCCTAATTGAGCTTTCCAGCTAAGGCATAGGTCTGACCATGCTGTAGGCCTGTATCATCTCAGAAGGGGCAATTGGTCATACTACACTTTGAGGAATTTGTTTGCTGTTTCCTCAGTGTATGTCAAGAAGTGGCATCTGGGTTAATAGTTTATCTATCTGCTGCATATCTGTAGCCATTTGCTGACTCTACTGAGACGCTGAGCGGAGACAAGATGAGACAGGAGTGGTGCCCCTGCAGTAGGGAGAGTAGGGAATGCATTTCTTCCCACATGTGAGCTGTTAAAGGTTGTGAAAGCCTCTGTGCCCCCTCCTACCTCTCCTTCTTTAAGCGCTCACACAGGGGCCAAGCAAAATGTGGTGTTGTGCCTGATGGAAAGATTTTGGTAGGTCAGGCATGAGGATGATACTCTCCAGGGCTAAGGTTTCATGAAGAGCAGAGGGACAGAGATCCAGGAGCATTGCTAAATAGGCCAATCGATACCGAATCCATTTTTCACCATTCATTCACAGGAAGAACAAGGATGTCTAACTTAATCATTCCTTATAGAAAATAAACAGGCACCCTGTCAGCCCATGAGAAAAATCATTCACTGATGCCAAGATAATGTTTCTAAACAACTGACTAGATCAAAGGTGAAATTTAATTGATTATGTGTTAAATATTCTCTCTCTCCCTGTCTCTCTCTCATACACACAGAGTGAAAATACCCAGACAGTAGGCCGAACGATTTCCTTCTTGTTGCCATAGAAATTTCAGGCGATTATCCAGTAGCGTGGCTGGATTGCTTCTAGAGATACAGGGTTTGATTCTTTTTCATTTAAATGATGTAAATTAGAAACAGCGCTGCTCAACTCAATGAATTGTAGAACTGGTATAAATGAGAGGACAGCCAGTGCTACAGTGTTAGAGGCTCTTTCTTTTTTTGGTAATTTTTTAACTAGGAGAAAAAAAAAAATTGAATTATGCACATAAGCCATAGCAGGTCTGTTGTGTCCAAGTTCAAAATCCTGGGTGCACTGTTACAGTTTTTTAGGATTTTTGTTAATTGATGCTAAAGTCTTTGATGTAGGACTTGACTACTGCTCTAATTCATAGTACGGATATATCCTTCACAGCAGGATTTATGTCTGAATGTGAGGAAAAAAAGAGGTAAGATGAGAAACTAGAAGCATTTGAACAAAGTGACTTGTCTGGAGTCACAAGCAGATCAAAGGAAGGGTAGGAGCAGGTCTCCTGCCTCCCCTGCTCCTATCTTACTAGACAATGCCTGTGAGTATAAGGACAGTGCAGCAGGTAAGAAGAAGGCAATGCTCCATTAGGCGGTTTGCTTATACCAATATCCATTTGTCAGATCTAGTTTGTAGGCGAAGATCCAACTGGGCATCCCAATAAACAGCATATGACTATGACACCCAGCTGCGGTCTGTTGCTGTTGTCTTGAATTAATCAGAGTTTGGCTCTCTGTGCTCATCGTGGGAAGGGAGAGCCGAGGGAGTGGAAACAAATGAGACTGAGCTTCTTTCATGCCAGGCATGTGTATTTGTAACAGGGCATTTGACCCTTGCTCAGTGCACCCACAGCTCTACAAGTCTCTGCCCACCTCCTGCAACAAACCACTTCCAGTGCTTGCCTGGGAGGGGAACTCAGTGGTCAGTTGAGAGGGAGATGTCCTGATGGAGATGTTTAGAACGTGAGACTCCCTCTAGGTCCAGCCCTACTATCAGGAGGTTGAGTTGGCTTGGACACAACCCTGGCACAGCAAGGATGTGTCCTGGTGGTGTACAGACTTTCCAGCCCAGGCTTGGACAAGTGCGCCATCAACATCATGTATCTGCCAAGGTCCTGTGGCTTCACCCTTTCCTGGAAAAGCTCATTCCAGTGTATATACCAGAGTGTCTGAGAACAGCTGTGTTGGGGATCTGCAAATTCCAAGGCTGGCCTTGTTGTTTGTACATGCAGTTATGCACACATGGCTTCAAATATGTTCATTTGGGCTTGTTCCTGGCCTCCAACATGGGGAGCGTGGAGTGCGTGATAGTTCCCGGGACGTAGTGTTGATTGTGCATTGGAAGTGTTCACCTCAGAGGGCGATGAGGCGCATGACACACAGCAAGATGTAAGTTGTTTCTCTGAGCAGCATTAGTTTCCCATCTGTAAGCTGATTATGCTCTCAAGCGCTAAGGCTGATGGGATGGCAGTAGCAGTGATATGAACCACGGGAACCTTGAATGCATCATGGACAAGTTGAAGTCTATCTCCGTCATCTACAAAAGCCTGAGTCTACAGACACAGGTTTTCCAACAAAAGGTCCTTTACCAGATAGCCCTTCTCCAGGGAGACTTTCTTTCCCTTTCAGATATTTATATTCATGGGGAGAAAGATTTGCCATGTTATATCTTTCCTTTTGTTTTGTGCTGCAGTAGAGGAATTTCTAACCTCAGGGCAGGGGTGGTCTTAGGCATCTTCTTTGGGCACTATTGTTATTACTTGCCTCTGTCTAGAAAAGTGATTCTGTAACATTTGCACTCTGCTCTTGCCTGATAATATTTTCACAGAATTAATGTTGAATGCCTGTCGATAATACTGCAGGTAGATATTAACGCAGTTCAAAGGTATTAAGATGCTGTCACCCCTGAATGAGCTCTGTGTTCTACATCAACTTTACTGGAAGCACTGTGGACTTTCACATTTCGACCATCTGTAAATATAGCAGCTCCATGAGTCATGTATTTTTTTTCCCTATTTGAACTCAAAGAAAAATTAATCTGGCCCATCTGCAGCTGGACTTGTTTAGAAAATCTGATTGCCTTCCAGACACCAGCCATCCATGCCCCAGGGATGACAGTCTTTCCACATGCTAATTAACTGAGGACAGAAGAAATCATCACAAAACATTCCCATCTTTGTGCCTGCAGCTGTAAATTCAGAATTAAAGTAATTTACAGAAAAATAATGTTATGAAGTGTCACAGAAAATTTGCAACTGCCAGTGCTTTTAAAGGAGCTATACTTACAACCATGCACTGAATATGTTACTGAAATACAATATTCACTTGTTTAGTGACTTCTTCATTCTGCCAAAAAAGCCCAGCAGAATTGGGGCTCTAGAAAGCATATGCATAATTCAGATTAGAAGCCTGACCAGGGAATTACAGAGATAGGGGCTAGAAGTAACTCAGGTATGGACCTTTGATGTCTACTCTGTTAAACGAAGCCACTGAGAGTCATTAGGACTCTTTTCAAAGATAAGATGTGCCAGAAGAAATGGTGGAGGCATGAGGCTCAGCTGCTAAATAAGGAAATCTAAATGAGCAATATCTCGAACTCCATAGATTTATGTTATACCGGCTGCCTGAAAGAGACAAATGTTAGTTATTCAAGAGAAATCACATGCAGCAAAGTCTTAGATGTTAAGAATATTATGGCATTGGTAACTGCTGCATGCAAATGGGGAATGTGAAGGCTGCCCATAAAGATTCCTCAGTGATGACTGCACTTTTGTCAGCTCTTGCCTTTTACCATAAATCTTATGATATATGCTTTTTTCCACTAATTCTTGGTGCTATGATAGAAGAATCTTGGATTGCATAGGAAAGAGAGAAAACAGTGGGGGGAAAAAACGCCTAAAACCATGATTAAAAACATTCCCCATCCAGAAGATGAATGAAAAGAACCTAGCATTTTATCTTTACCTCAAGATTTGTCCTTCAGTTAAAGTGAAAATAACCCCTTAGCTGCAGGACTTTGCTCATCACAGTGGCTCTGAGCTGTCTGTGTACTCCCATTTACGCCCACCCTGATTTCCCAACAGAAATCTTTGTGTGGATGAGTGCATTCAGGGCTGTTCCAAATCCCGTTAGTCAGTCAGAGTCTCTGAATTGCCTATAGTGGTCTTTGGATCAGCACTGTGATCATTAATAACAAGTTAGAAATGGCCACTCCACTGTCTGGTTACCCTAAAAGACTTCTTATTAACATTTTTCTGCTGCAGCAAGCCTAACCAGTGACTGTTCTACTTTTATCCGTACCACGGAAGCATAGTAGGTCTGCATGAGGAGTGTGAAAAAAGCAGTAAGGAAAATGTCTGCTGCTTTTTTGTCTTCCAAATATCTCCTTTATTTAGGTATGCCTGCATCACTGTCAGTCAAATGCTAGATGCCTTGGTAATGAATTAGAATTCAGCTCCCCCTGAGTATTCTGAACTGAACAGTTTAAAAAATAATCATTTTAAAAGAATGACAGATTGAGAGCAAAAGCAGTCCCTGAAGTTTTGTATCCACTTTACGTGTGACTCAAATCCAGGGTGTCCAGCTGGTTCAGACAGAGCTTGCAATGATTTTCATCCTTGTAGTTCCTGGCTCCTTGGGAATGTGTTATTAAACAACCTCCTGTTGCATGGTTACATTGGTAAATGTATGTGCTATCCTATGACTGTGAAGGCAGCAAGGGTAGAAAATTTCAGATGGAATCTGGAATATTATTGTTGACTAATACAGTGAGCTGGAGTACTCCACAAATACATAGCGGTGGGGTCATCAATCCATGAAAGGTGGCAGAAAGCAGACAAAAGGTGCTGATGATAATAAGCAAGACTAGTGAAGTGTTGGGAACTAGGTCCACAAAATCTGTAGACAGGTATCTGTGAAAGGTGACATTGATTGGCATTTTTTGAGGGGGAAGGCTTGGTGGTGGCTGTTGGGAATTTGCGGAACCCCAGCCTTAGGCTGATACAAGACAATACAAATCAGCTGAACAGCAACATCTTTCTTCTGGCTCCTGCTGGGTTTCTACTGGGAAACCTGGTAAAGTAAACACAATCTAGCCAACATCCTATGAAAGGCAGCAGTAAAACCCCTAAAGGTTGATCTTGTTGACCATTTACATCTATTTTTATTTCTAGTGCTGTGATCCTGGAAATTCTAATGAAATTGTGCAGTGCAAAAGAGCCCCTCCGCAGCTGTCTCAGGACCTGCGATACTACCGCAATCCTTGAGACAGGTTTTACTATACAAAGTAAAAGACACATATGTGGGAGGGAAGTCTGAACACAGTGCACATAAGCAGGGAAGGAATAAGAGCATCAGAGTCTGGCTCTACAGGATACATCAAATGGTGATCTCCTGGTTTCTGAAACAAGGGAGCTCAGGGGCTAGGCTGGAGCATGCTGGATTTGTACCAACCCATATGCCCAGCTTCCTCCCCATGGAAACTACGCATGAAAGAGGGACAGGGTCTCATCTTAGACTGGAGTCTGGACATGACCCTGGCAGACATCTAGAGCTGCGATCTGGCCAGAAACTTGGCTCCACAGTGTAGATAATATCACTTATCACAGGAACTTATTATGTGGATTGTAAAGGTGCACATATAGGGCAGTTATTATTTTAGCTGACACTAAAAATGCATAGCTTGGTTTGCTCCGTGTCAGCTAGCTTGTGTGCTGACACTGCTAGAGCCATTTAGTAGGTTATGGCAACTTCCTATGTGACTTTTTGATTTACTATATATTCCTCATTCAAATTCCTACTGGGAAAGGAGCCCTGACAGAGTGTCAGGCTTAAATCTGTCTACTTGTGATGATAGAAGTTTCATACTTCTGTATTGGTATTCCTTCCTAATAGAAAGCCACTAACCTCTATTTGACTGCAGCTCAGTTGCAGCTTGATTCCTCAAGCAATTATTTGAACCATTTGAAAGGGAAGTGTACGCATTATAAAATGTGTGGAGAAGACGAGAGATGTGTAAGCATGTAAGGCACATGTTTCATTAGCATTTTCATGGTGCAGCGCACAGGGAAGGATGTGGGCATAAGGCGCCAAGCTCTGTGTCCCACAGGGTCCATGCCGGAATTGGGGATGAGAACTTTGTTTCTCCTATAAACTGGTGTGTTTCCAGTTGTGTTGTTTTTCAGCAACAGCAGGTTCCCACAAAAGGCAAACTCTTTCCATCAGAAAATACCTACCCAAGTATTTTAGAACAGTTCTGAAGTGTGGTAACGGTTCTGAAGTGTGACTAGCTCTAAGTTCAATAAATGGTGTTTTCCATAGTTACTGGAGCAATTTGCCTCAGATGAGTGGCCATACCTCGCAGATACTGTAGATTTACTTAGTATGGGACTTAAAAGAGAGATTTGCAAAGACATAAAGAGGAAGCTAGTATCTAGCTTCTGTCATCAAGTGAAGCTATTCATTTAACTAACCTTTGTGCTTCTGTACATCGATGTTTCATTTGTGTTCACATGGCTGATCCTCTGTGTTGGTGTGGTAGTGCCAGTCAATCAAGCATTAAGTTAATTAACTACATGTCTTTTACCTTGCTATGTATGAGGCTCTATTTGGCATTCATGTGATACTCAGGAATGTTTTTAATTAGGCTATGTCACCTCCACGTTTGAGCTGTGACAGCCTGAATCTGTTTGATCAAGAGAAGGAGCAAAATATACCTGAGGTGACCAGTGCTTGGAGTGGCTCCACCCTGACTTGTTTGTGTTTTGAGCTTGGTGGTTCATAACGCATGGCGCAAAGACTGAGTGCTTTCAGAGAATTATTCATGCAACAGACACTTTATACCTCTGTCCCCAGGGATGGTCAGTTTAAACTCTACCAGACACATTATGCAGCCCAGAGGATGTTAATGGGGCTGAAGTCAAGTCGTAAGCCAAACCAAATAAATAAAATGAAACAATGTGAAAATATTGTTTAAAGAGTCATATTGACTTGTCAGTACATGCAAAGCGAACCTTGATTTAAAGGCTCAGTTGCAGCTGAGTAGACCCTGCAAACTGTACAAGCTGACACCAGATTGGATTGGTCCCAGGACAGCAAATTCCTTCAGCAATTTGTGCAACTTACCCACATTCTCCTTTCAGAAGCTGGCCTTGGGTAAATGCCCTCATTTCTCATCGCTGCGAGCTAGTCTGGCCAGCAGGTCTAGCACTGGTGATTGCTCCGGGATGCCAAGAGTATTTTCTTAACACAGCATAAGCAGGCAAATAGACTACTTGATCTGGAGTTCTGTACTGCAATTTTCCCCAAATCTTTTTGAAAGCAGAGGAAGAAGTTTAGTAGAAGACAAGGTTAGGTTTGTATTTCTGTGTATGTAAAATTGATGTGGGTTTAGTATGCTACTAATAAGTGCCAGAGTGTTTTGTCTAGCATTAAGAAAGCAACCAAAAAAACCCCAAAAAACCTCCAGCTGCATTAACATGCAGTGTGTGTAGGTGAATAAGAGACCTGATTACCTTTCTCCTCTATTTCTGGATGAAAATGTGGATATAATGGAAATAAAATGACTTGCTAATGACTTTGGTAATGCAGTATCTCTTAGAAGGGTATTTAGACAGAGGTATGCCATAGTTGAGAAACAACTGAAATTGTGGCTTTTGGCACTTACTACTCCATTTTAGCCACCAGCTTCCATTTCCGTAGTTACAAATTGCCAGAGCAGTAACTGCAGCCTTGGCTTAGCTCACAGTGAGTGCCCGGGCTGAAATACAGGAGTCCATGGCAAAACTCCCTTTGGCTTCATCGAGGCTCTAATTTCTCCTTCAGTATACCGTTCCTGGAATCTCTGAACAGCCCACAAAATGTTTTTAAGCTTTTAAATGCAAAATAAGACATAATTAAGACTAGACTGAGGACTGACTCTTAAAAGGTGTGTGTGCACTGGGCATGTGAATAACTGAGTAGGGAGCAGTGCAAATACAAAGCTTGTAAGGGCAACTTACTAATTGTGCTCTTATGCTGGTTTTCTACCTGCGCATGAGATACTTAGATTGTAAGAACAGGTCTGGCATCTGTTAGCTTTCTTTTAAACCTTTCAGACACAGACGTGCATTTCTTAAACTTATTGAACCTACCAATCTGCTTTCAACTCAGCAATATCATTGCCAAAGCTTTTTTGTCACTCCAAAGCATGTCTGAGTGCCTTGAGCAAGTGAGATGTGTATTAGATTTGACTGAGGTCTTGTTAAGGGTCTAGAGAGAAACAGCAGCTGTGCAAGGTAGTATTGTTCTCTGCCACGGTTGAAATTAAGGAAAGCCTTACAGAAGATGATGAAAGTTTTCATTTTAAGCACAGGTTTATGTTACAGATGCCTAATACCCCTGGGGATTTCTGTTGAGAGATTGCTAATGGGAAGACCCTTTACAAAAGATCGGTTGTTTAGATTCACTCCTGCACTACCACAAAAATTTCTTTTAGCATGCTAACACCTTTATTGAGTGAAAGCACTTTTTAGAGGGAGTTCATTAGCTCTTACTGGATTTTTTTTCACTGGATGGTTGTCTTTCTCTCACGTTGCTGTCTGCAGGCTGGCCTGCCTATTCCTTCAGTAGCAGAAAAATATTTTCATACGCAGTGTGGAGCGCATACGCAGACCATTATTTTTGCCGGTGTGCAACTCATGCTGTGGACGTTTTCCAGTAAATGAGGAAGGAGGCTGTCAGCAGAGGCCAAAGGCTGAGCAGAAAAACAGGCTGAATGTCAGGGAGAGAAGGGGCACACTTTCAGTCATGCCTGTGGCCCTGAACTCTTGCAGAAAGGATGGGACAAGAAGCCATTTACACTAACGGGTACTACATATGTAGGCAACAGGAATGGCAGCTGTGCATAGTATGAAAATGGCCCCTGCTATATTATGTCTGGAAGACCTTCTATGCAGAAATACGTGCTAGCCTATTCTTATCCTCTAGTATTAGCCTATTCTTATATAACTATCATATGTATATGTAAACCTAATATTATCCTAATCCCTATATATTGCTAATATTAGCCTATTCTTATGGTCTAGCATCAGAGGCAGGGTCTCATGTTTTTGTTGCTGTTGTAAACGTTTAGCAGTGTTAAAGATGCATATCAAAACACTGATCTCTTACAGCTGTGCATCTGATTCTGACAGATGCTTCCGCAATGCCCATGGAATAAATATGTGGAGCAGGGCAGCATCTACTCAGTTTGGAAAAAGAAGCAGAGTTAAGGCAGACCGCATCTTTTGCAGAAGTCAGTGAGTGATTCAGCCGTACCACATGCTTCTCTGTTGTTCTCTCTCCTTCTCCAAAAGTTCTCTGTCGTTTCAGCTCTGGGGTCTCTCACTCAGCTACAGTGTGTTGTCTGCAACGTCTCCTATTCATATGCATTTTTAGCACTATAGTGAGGACCCTAGAGGGTGAAATTAAATGTAGATGATGACAGAGTGCTGAAACTCAGCAGAATTGCAGTTTCAATTACCCAACTACAAACACGGATCAGAGACATATTCCTAAACTCTCAGTTCCATCTGGGTCTCAAATGACTTCAAACTCACATACAATTTCCTTGTTCAGTTGAAACCTGTCTTATTTCTGCTCATGGTCCATTTATTTTCCTGGGACAGCCATTAAAGACATTTAGTCTGGGAGGCACTAAGAATTGCTTTAGAAACATGAGCTAATATAACTGTTGGGAAGTGATCTTCTGCCATCTCACACTCTGCATCTCCAAATGAAGTCTGGTGCAAGTCCAGAGGCTGAAATTAGTAGGTATGCTGCAGCTGCTAAAATAACCCAAATTCATTTTGGATGGTTTCTCCAGGAGTATAAAACTGTCTTTCACTATGTGCATGATGAGCCAGCCACTTCTGAGACCTCCAGGCACTGCTAGATCATAATCTTATAATAATTGATATGAAATATAATAAGAATTGTTATTATAAATGTTGACCTAACAGTATGAATGAATATATAAACTCTGGCAAGTATATCCAGATCTGAGATAACTTGTTCTGTTTTGTATGGTATTTAATATACCACGTGGCTAGGCTGAAATAGATGGGTATTACAGAGTTTGGTCCGTGCCAAAAAATAAACAAGCAATAAACCAAACTATAGGCTGAAATACTCTTGTGGTAGGGCTAGTATAAATACTGAGTCAGGAAGATAAGCATTTCAAAACATCAAGTTTTACTGACAAAAAAGTAGTTCTTTAGAAGCAAAGACTTTGGAGCAATTCTCCAGGTTACCTCTCCCAGTGAAAAGCATGAGCCTGCCAATTATACATGAAATATCCCACCAGGCTCTGCAAATTCTTATAACGTGACCAGGCTGAAAGTCAAAGATAGTGTCAGATGTTGGCTGTAGCCTTTCAACAAGTGCCATATTATAAGTAACCACATAGCTCAAGCTATTAGACCTTAAGGTAAAGTGAGGATGTCCTGGGTTCATGCTATTATTTCATGTTGCTAAGAATTTTAGGGAATATGTGGTACAGTTGAATGGAGTTTCAACTCTTTCTGGTATGCTGCTCATTACAGAAATGGGGATTAAAGAATGTATCAAGCTAGTTAGAAATGGCTGAAAGAGTTATGAATGGCGGGCCAGAACTTCAGTGGGCATAAATTGGCACAGCTCAGTTCAACTTGGTGGACTGTGCTTATTTTAAATCTGCTGAGATTTCAGCTCATTATATAGAAACCTGCATCCATTTAAAGATCATAGCAAGAAAAGGTTAAAATTTAAGATCACAGAAGTAAAGCATTAGTAGATAATACTACCCGTTTCCTTTTTTTTTCAAGTATCAAAGTCAAAATGACCTTTGAAGATGACATTGTGTTTGGGGTGCTAGAAATCTATGTGTTGTTGCAGAATAAATGCAATATATTATTAGGAAGATAGCATAGCTATAGTTCTTATTACAATTTTATTTTTAACTACACTTTTACAAGAGACATCATAAAAAGTTAATGTGTCTGAGAATTAAAAAAAAAGAAAAAGCAACAAGAAAAATCTATCCAGCTACAAGCTCTTAGGCATATATTCATAACCATGTTCTTGCCCTATTTCAGACACAGTCCAGATTTTTCCTTGCTAGCTTTTCTCTCCAGATATCTCAGCTCAAACTAAAATTTTAATTCTACATGGGAAGCTATAAAAAATAAAAATTTGGGCCTTCTCCTTTCTGCAAAGAAGGGAGCTGCGCTGGAGGTTTGATGGTGCTCAGCAGCAAGGATATAATAGCCATTGCAGCTATTTTGTGATAAATGCATCCCTTGCCTTTCGACCTGGCTGAGTGAGAAACGCTCTGGCTTTTGCCAGAAGGGCTTCATGGTGCAAGTGTTGTCCCAAAATCATTTCTGCTGGAGTAGCTGAGGGAGGCAGCAGCAGGAGATGAGAGCGACCGCAGCCAAACGTTTCTACTGCCTGTTTCCATTGCTGCGTCTCCCGAATGCGGTGCCGGGGGACTCCAATTTTATGGTTTGTTTTATTGGTACAAACAGTAACTGTGCACAAAGCGGGTGCGCTGTGCGCACTGCTGAGGGGATCAGAAAAGTGTTGAGCTCTGGAAAATAAAAAAAAAAGAGAGAGTTTTGCTGAGCTGGAAGCTCTTTTGCAAGTTTATGCACCGCTCTGGCTTTTGAGAAGTAAAGCTGACAGGCTGAGATGGTCCTGACATTTTCATGTGTTTTCTGGTAGAGTTCAATAACAAAAAGGCTCAGACACACATGGGTGGATTCATTTTTCCTTTGAACTGGAATAAATCAGGAGCAGCAGCATTGCATCAAAGGCACGCTGGTGTAAGCAGCATTGGAACGAGGTTCATTTAGCAGTGCGATGCTATGAAAGATGTTATTTTGCATAACCCTCCTCAAGAAATGAATCTATTCCCCCCCCTTTTTTTTTTTAATGCCACAGGAGAATGTTGTTTGTGATACTTGGCTAAAGACTTACTATTTTCAGACTCTGTTGTCCACTGCCTATGACTTTAACCCTTCAGGCTGAAATTCTCTATGCCAGCTCTCTGTCTCAGGTTTAATAGTTTTGTGAGGAAAGCTGCAGGTGAAGGTGAGTCAGCCATTTCTCAAAATGCAATTTGGAGGAAACATATTGTTTTGCCCCTGTAAGAAAATGAAACAGCCCTCCCCCTTCTCCCCAGCTCTTTTGATTTGAAAAATCAAAATACCTGCTGGCACAAATAAGCATAAACAGCCCTGAGTGGTCCCACCTGGGGCCTCCTTGCCCCTGCCCGTGGCTGAACGGTTCCATTTCAGCTCAGCTGGGGCTAGTGCTTCCCTCCTTGGGATTGTGCTGTGGGTGGGCCTGTGCTTGCCCTGTCCTGGCCTGCCCTGCTAGCTGGGGGGCTCTGGGCTGTGTCCACAGCCTCGTCTCCCGCTCTGGGGCCTGGCTTAGCCCCTTGCTGTGTTTGGGGCCACTGAGGGAGCCCCTCGCTAGCCCGGTACTGCTCAGGTATGGTGGGGCTCTGTGGACCAGCTTGTGGGCTCTGGGGGTTGCAATGGTGGGTGCCATGTTTTCTTATCCCCTCTGAAATGGGGGTGGGAGGGGGTAATAAGATGCTATGAAGGAAATTTTATTAAATAGCAAAGCAAGTGCAGGTTCAGAAAAAGCTAAGGCTGCAAGGTTAAGCTCTCAAGAGCTATGAGATGCTGTTCTCAGCCTCTGTGAATGTTAATTGTTTGGCTAATAATCCTCTTCCACAGACCTTGCTTGCCGCATAGCTACTTTTTCAGGATTTCCTTTTCATCAGGCCCATATGCAGCTGTGGGCCTGTGTTTTGGGGCACCCCACCCAAACCCCACTCCCAATGTGTAATGGCTTCTTCTCCCTGGGGGCCTGTCAGGGCTCTTCAGGGTTGTGCTTAAAAACTTGTGAGCACTTATTGGTTAGTGCTGGTGAGGGCCTAGAGAAGTGAGGAGGTGAGGGAGCGCCTCCACCCTAATGCTGGAGAGAGGAGGCCTGGAAGCAGAGGCTATGTTAATTTTTTACATATAAAATGTGGTATTATGTCTTTTTAAGTACCTGCTAAGGTGGGATATCGAGCCTGGAACTCTAGACTGAGTTCCTGGTTGGTGTGCTTTATAGAAATGTATCAAGCTGCTTATTATTGTTATAATAATATCAGTCCTGGGTGATCATGGGTTCTGCAAAACTGGTGCTGTGCATCTTAAAACAAGTACCCAGAATACAGTCTTCACAAAGATACTGACCACTAGCTACCTCTTTGAGCAACGTGCCCAGCATCACACAGAAAAAGATTTGGCATGTGGAAGTAGGCACAAATGTTGTCCAGTCCTCTGGATAGGTGAACTCAGTTTTCATAAGCCTGTGGTTTCCTGACCTGTTGAGACTTGGTACAGCAAGTACACCCAAATGTTGGGTGCGTGTTTCCTTTTGAGAGTCTCTTGTCCAAAGTTGTTGTAATCTTATTTATTTATTTATTTATTTACTTAAAGCACTCTTTAGTTGGGCAACAGTTCATCTCTTGTTGTTCTGTAAGCATGCTGCATAATTATAAGCCTGTCCTTGTTGTGTAGAAAAACCCCTTTCAGGTGAACAAAGAAATGCACAGTTCTAGTTTTCACGTTAATCTTTCACATCTAATCTTTCTGACAGGCATCCAGAAGCATTGATCTTGTTTTGGTGTACTGTAATTTCAAATTTGCACTTTATGGTGAAGTTCTCCAAATGATTTATATCCTTTGTTCTTGATTGCAGTGGGATCCCTGTGCTTGCATATAAAATGGAAGGTATATTTCAACCTTTGTTTATAAAACATCAATGTAGCTTTTGGGCCCAAATATTTACTGGTTAGAGCTATAAAAAAATAACTTTTAATTTTTCCTCCTCTTCTGGCTCTGGGACTCTTTCTTAGGTGAGAGGTGATTTCTGTGAAGAGGGAATGCATTTAATCTACTACCCTTAAGTGATAGGTGGTAAAAACTGGTACTACATACACACATCCTTACTGAACTATTTGAGAAAAACTTGCATATTTCTTTTTTTGCACTCTTTTCCTGTTGTTCAGTAGGAATACTTTTTCTTTTTGAGTGTTCGAAGATGAATCATTGTATTGGCTGGATGAACAAGCAACAGGGCTTTAATTAAAGCATGAATTTTGTAGAATGAAATTCGTATAGAAAATATATTCCTTCTGAACACTGAAACTATTTAATATCTGAGCTGTAATAAACTCTGTATTTTTCACTTGAATGCTGCATACTATTACAGTTAGATAAAACCAGCAGTAACCTCTGTTTCTTCACAGTATGTTTTCATAAGGGATAAAATTTATGTATTGCTGGAAAATACAAGTAGGAAAATTATTGAGTTGTCAGTACAATAAGCATGCTGAGCATAAAGTCTGAGGCTTTTGGCAATTATGTATGAACTTAATGTAGCAGAACTCAGTGCAAGGCCTTATTGAAGTTTAAGGTGGTAGTTATCTTAAATACAGCTGATTGCAGTCACTCTCATTTCCTCATGGATTTCTCCCCCATGCTAGCTAGCACAATGCCCAGGTGCTCAGGCTAGGGTGCCTGGCGTGCCACATGGAGGATAGGGGATGCCAGCTGTTGAGCCCTCATCACACCTTTGGGGGGTTCCCCTTCACTGGTGAAGACAGTTTTGCACAGGTCTCTTGTACCTTTTTGGAGTCAGCAGTTGCATCGTATTAAGAAGCTCATCATAGAATTTAAAGATGAGACAGACCTTGAGGAGAAAGCTGTATTGGAGCTGTGCTTCCTCTTCTACTGTTTTACAATTATGAGGCCTTCAGCTTAAGGATAGCTACAGCCTGGCTGCAGGTATAACCATCTATAACAAAGATGGAGGGGGAAAAAGCACATTATTTGCATGGTTAATTTGGGGCAGATGCCTGCTTCGGTCAAGACATGCATCTATATACACACATATTCTGGTACCTCCAGCAACACAAAGTTAGTGTATTACAGTGTGTCAGGCACCCAGATCATACCTCGTTATCCCAGATGCCCAGTATAAAACTGGTCCCTTATCCAATGTCCTGACAATCTAATGAGAGTGTTGGGAAAAGAATAACAGGTAATTAAACACGGAAAACTGCGGTATGCAGGGGGGTGTGAACTAGTTCTCAGATCTCCCACCAAATCCATACTTCTAAGTGGCTTAAGGCAGTACGTATGTATTCCATGCTGCTCCAGAGCAAATCAAGTGAACAAGCAATCAAGGCAGCTGCCCCAAGACATTTGCAAGGCAGCCTTTGTTTCAGGCTGGTCTCTTGAAAAGCTAATGTTTGCAAGGTGCTGTAATCCACTTGGACGAGATGTGGATGCACTGTAGAACAGAAAACATTAATATTATTGATTTGAAGTAATAAAGTATCTTTGGATTCCTGCTCTTTCAGGAGACATTCCTGAGGGACTGGATGACAGGGCTCTTATTAAACTGGCAGCATGCATTTTGAGATGAGAAATTACACATTTGATTCTAGCATTTGTGTAAAGAAAACAAAAATCTCTGAGAGGTCCTTGGAGATGGAAGAGGAAGGGGGGGGGGGGTCACTGGTATTATTGCAGATGGTCATTCATATTAAATGAAATAAAAAAGAATGGAAGTTATCATTGCAATTCTGCCTGACATGAGTTTCCTTTAGAGAAAATGATGTGGCTTGACACAATGTAACCTGACATAATACGATGTGATGTTATAAATGAGAGGTACAATGGGTAGTTGTAATGTATAATTTGACACGCTACCTGTGCTATGCATGAGCTGGCAGACAGTGTACTGTGGTTCACTGAGTAACCAAATTGCTTTCAAATGGCAAACTTACCACGTCGTGATGCACAAAAGTAAGCTGGCAGTTGTTTGGTGGTTCAGTCATAGACCAAATAACTGTAGGTACACAGACACACTTTTCTTTTGAGTTTTGGGCCAATGCATAGTCACAGATGATGAACTGAGGAGTCATAAAAGACAAATCGGCATGTGAAAGAGATCTCTGCTGCTATTATAGAGATAGAAGTAGAGCAGTGCGGCTTTTGTTTTTTGCCATGAGCTCGGAGAGCGCCAGGCTGCTATGGACACTCCAACACTGCTCAGCTAGCTGGGATATGATGAAGTGCAAAGATTAACTTTGAATCATTGAGCCCAGGTCCCCATGCTTTGATGGTTCCAACAGTCTCCAATTCAACAAGAGCATGTTGCTGAAAGTTCATGAATTCTCTGGCAAATGCTGCATTTTGACCAAGGAAAGGATGGGAGCAGTCAAGAGGTGCACTAATATGTGCTTTTACTGCCAGCATTAGTGTTGCTGAGAATGGAAAAAATTCTTTATTTTTTTTTTAAAATGAGTGCAAGAAAGCAATATGTCTATAGGTATGAATAGGAAAAGAAAAGAGGAGAGAAAAAATATCTGCATTCTATGGATCCCTTCTTTCTTGCTTCTGGCAGAAGGAGAGCTCAGCTGGATCAGAAAAGGAATGTCCAATACTCCCTAGCATATGAAGAATTTTTTTCTATCTTAAAATAGGAATTATTTTGATATAAAGATTATGTAGACTGACCAACCCAGCACCAAATCAGTTAACACTTCCTCCAAAAGCAAAGAATGCTGATGATGTTGTATGGACAAAATGGTTTCAACTAATGAGCAGGAAACAGTGTGGTTGTATGAAGAAGAAGAGAGAACATGGAAAGAAATGCATAGCAAGATGAAATGGGCAGGGGATCATCACCTGTAAGGTGCATGACGGAGTTACATAGTGTTCAGCATTGATAGGACTCCAGTCTGGGTCCAGTTCTGGGCCTAATGATTGCTTGGCTAGCTTAACTTAATATAAGACTTTGAATAGGCAGACAGTGTTCCGTCATCTGGAATAACAATGGCTTGGGATCATCTAAGTAGCAGAGAAATCTGAGTCCATCCAAGTACGCTAGCATTCTCTGTGTACTTACATAGAGAGACAATCTGGGTCTGTCTGGGTTTATCAGCTCTGTTTCAGGGATGACCCTGGTAATTTCACTCCATCTCTGTCTGGTGCTCCCTGGTGCCCTAGGTTTTGGGCATAGTGCTGGAGGAAAAAAAAATACTATTTGCCACCTGTTACAGCATTAGGTCAAATAGGCCCTAAAGAAATATGGACTGAGGTGCAGGGACACTTGTTCTGAGGGAGGCATTTTGGGTGGTAAATGTTGCTGGATTTTAGCTGACTGTGAGCAAAGTCTTTCATGGACCTCCTGCAGGTCTAACAGTGTGGGGATGAGTGGTATCCACAAGGTTAATTAGCACAGGCTCTGTGGTGTCAGAGGGGCTTGTGGATTTAGGCCCATCTTTGTCCTGGGTATTGTGCAATGGCATTGCATAGCACTGTTCAGAAGTGATCATTCTCAGCTTAAAGCAAGAGAGCACTGTAAAGTTAGAAATACCTTTTCTGGAAGGAATCTGGGGGACCTTGCATACCTGTGGTGTCTGCACTGACAGGCAAAAACTGGTTGGCAACTAGACTTTCAAGGAGCCCTGCTGCAAAGTGTTTCCACTGTACCTTTCTCAGTCTTCCTCTAACAGCGGGTGCAGACTTGTGCGGCAGGTGTGTGGGGTCTTCTGCAGTCTTTGTCCCCTCCGGGGGATGATGAATGACACAGGAGATATCCCCAGGTTCACACACACGGATTTCTTTCCTAGATGCTAGGAAGGAGAATGACATGAACCTTTTGACTTTTATCTTAGTATGTGATCAGAACCAAGGTAGGGCATTCCCACCAGCCCCACACTGGGAGCTGAGTTCCACTTTGTAGATGCAGTCATAGAGGGATTTCTGAGCTGGCCACAGTCTTTGCATTACTAGATCTTTCTTCAGCTCATTTAAACCGCAAGGACCTCCAATTAACTTGCTGTGCCAGTATCCATGCAGGGTTTCTATGCTGGATTACATAAGAGCTAATTATTATTGTTACACAAAGTACATAAGTGATTTTTTGCTGCCTCTTTGCAAAGCATTTAAGAAAAAAAAAATCCACAAATGCTTCCCTCTGCTTGCCTTTTCAGAAATGTGTCTGGATATTCTATAAATGTAGTTTGATTCACACACACATTTTTCTGATTCTCTGAGGAATAAATGCATTGTTTTAAAAGTTGTAATTATGAAGCTGTGGTATTAAATAAAACAATAATTATTTCAATACAAATATTTTCAAAGCCAACAAGCATAAAATAAATTAAAATGTTCTTTTTCTCTCTGCCTTGTCCAGTGACGAATGACTGGATTTCTGCCCATCCTATGATGATACGCATTCATCACACATACCACAGCAGAGGCTTCTCTGCAGGCAGAGATACAGCAAACCAGAAACAATCTGTGACCAAATTTTTGATGAGTGCAAATTGTCATAGTTCTGTGGGTTTAGTGGCCAATTTAATTATCTCAATTTTTTCGACCCTGGATTCATGAAAGTAATTGGGTTTGAGACAGAATTTTCAACACCCTTCTCTTTCCTCACCCCTGTGTTTTAGCTCTAGAGAGACTAGGGATGAGGTGTATTTTATGTCTGAAGCAAATGGCTGAAGCTGTTTTCTAACTCAGTTATTGCTTAAGCTATGCTTGGCATAACACCTTCTATTGTTGCCACTTTGATCCAGTCTCTTTCTTGCTTCTGACTCTGTTAACCTTTGGCAAAACCAGAAACGAATAGGACCTAGTGCGTTTGCCCAACTGGCTGCTATGTTGTGGAACACTGCTGTGCCGGAGAGGCCACACATACGGGCATGGCTCCTGCAGAGCTGGACGCTTTGCCAAGGATACATCAGAGGATCTGGACAGAGATTGGCCATGGCATGGAGAAAATATCATGGCAGAGTTAGAAGAAAAGCTTTTGTTTCTAAACAGAAAGCCCAGTTGTGTGCCAGAGTAGACTCTATTAGCTTCTATGGAGGAGGAAAAGCAGATAGTGTTGATGTGTTTTGGAAAAAAAAACAAAACCAAAAACCAAATCCACAAACAGACAGAAACCCACTATAAGTCAAACAACAATGCCACCACAAAACCAACTCAAAGTGCTTTCTCTAAGCTTAGCACTACCTGTGGAACATTTGTTCAGACTAAGGTGAGCTCTGGGTCATCTCTTTGTGTGTCTGTTCTTTTAAGACTTTCCAGCTGCTGCTCTTGAGTTTGAGATAAAGATATGCATCTGTGTGGTGGCAGCTTTTTTTAGACTTGACCTTGAATTCACTGTCTGAGTTTTGAACTTTGCAAAGCTCCCTAGCTATTGATACTTGTGGCCCAAGAAAACTGCCTGGGAATGCGGAAAGCGTATCTTGTCAGCCAGCATCAAGACCTGCTGGAGTTTGGATAGGGCTGGGTACCTGTGGTGCTGCTTGGACCAGCTGGGCTGGGACCCTGCCTCTGTTTCCATAGAAACTGCTCTTCCCCAAAGCTCCTTGGTGTGTGCAGGCATCCTCGCCTCCAGGTAACACCCAGCAAAACTGGTCTGACAAAGGGTGAATGCACTCAGTACTGGAATAGTGAGGACACATGCAAACATTACTTGTGAAATCAGGTCAAAATCATCAAATGGTTTTGGTGAGAAGAAAAGATGCACATATTAGAAATGCTAAAATGATTAATTTTCTAAAGCTGAATTACTTGATTTCCCTGTTAGTGTTTGGGGGGGGTTTTAAGTCCTTTTAAAGTTTTTATTTCAAAATAGCTTTTAGCTTTTTAAAAAACTTGCCCTAGGTAAAATGTGGAGAAAAGCAGTAAGCAAAGCAGTCATATAACCCCCAAACAAAACGGTGTTTTGGGGGGGGTTTAAGTCCTTTTAAAGCTTTTATTTCAAAATAGCTTTTAGCTTTTTTAAAAAACTCGCCCTAGGTAAAATGTGGAGAAAAGCAATAAGCAAAGCAGTCATATAACCCCCAAACAAAACAAAGCTTTCACATCTATTGTAACTTTTCACTTTGACTGCAAATGGATGTTTTCCATTTCACTCCATACCCTTTCCCCTGCCTTAGTGTATGTTCCTCCTACAAATCATACATATCAAAACTGAAACAACATTTTTTTTTTCTGTGCATTTTCCATTTGGCTGAATGGGTTCTTGCTCAGCCATATTCCGTGATGTCTACTGCGCTGCTGCTCCGGTGGAGGATGTAGTGGCCTGCTCCTAGCTCAGGCAGTGCTGCCTTCTGTCACTGCTACCTAGCAGGACACACGAACTGTCAAATGCTGTGACTCTACCCTCTTCCTTCACTGCAGAAAAACTCAGAACTCTTGCATTAAACCTCTCAAGTTCTTTTTACTGGCTGTTTCTCATGTAAGAGTAAACGTGAAAGAAGGTTTAGCAGATAGTTTTGAGAAATCTTGTAGGGCAGAAGATGTACTGTTTTTATTCCTCTGACTATAGAGGAGAGATGAATATAGATTTTTAAGCCTCTGCAGTTTAAAAAAAAAAAATGCTTGGATGAAATCTTTTTGCAAATGTGGGAAGGTTCTTAAAAAAAGCAATGTAAAGAGAATGCCCTCTCATTTTAATTTCTGCCACTGTGGTTTGTGTGTGATCTTGACAGAAGATTATCTGATTTTTCAGGGACAGTGAGCACCTACAGTGACTGAGTTTGGGTAGATTTCCATTTGTTTGCCATGATGGCAAATCAGGACCTGGTTATTTAGAACCAGAATCATCTGGAATTGAAAGCTGCCTGAAAAGGCTGGCCTTTGAGTTGTATACCAGGTACAGAACCAATGCAGCACTTGCCTCAGAACTACCTCATGGCCAGCATGTTGAGCATTTTTTTACTCTTACAGTGTAAAACATTGAGAAGGGACAAGAGTTGACACAGAAAGTCATTATCATGTTCTGTGAAGAAGTTAGCAACTGCTTTTTACTTTCCAACAGGAAGCCATGAAAGAGAAAAATGAGCAGAGTACCAAAGTGAAAATTTGTAGGATGTGATTTTTCTGTGTGTTCATTTGATACCAAAATGTCAACATCGGGACATGTCAACAGTAAGTTTTAGAAGCTCTAAAACAAGAGGGTTAAGGAAAGTTGAGCTTTTGTCTTATGCTGTCCTTGACTTTAATACATTGTAGTAAGGGGAGAGAAGTAATGGTGTGTTTTGTACTCATGAAAGTAATTGAGTACCTTGTTCTTCAGAAAGATTAAAAAATATCAGTGTAATTAAACCAGTTATCCTTTTAAAAAGTTCAGGCTGATGTTACCTTTTGTAACTTGTATATTCTGGCAAAGCAGAAGATGCTGAAAGCTTATTTTCTGTCTTAACAGCTTCTTTGTTTCAGATATTACTAGTGTGCACTTTTATGATGTTCCCAGCCTTACTCTGCAAAATACTCTACATCCTTAAAACTAAAAGATGTTCCCTGCTCTGGATACCTTTTTATATGTGTGTGTATTGCACACTGCACCATTTTCTCCTCCTCCTAGTAACTCACCAAAATGGAGAGTGGGACTGAGCTCCCATGGAAGTGAGCAGTCAGATTTAGTCCTGAGCATGTACCATCAGTGGTCTGACAAGAAGTCAGCTGGGAAAGAGGAATGGCAGAAGAGGCTCAGCTTCTTTTTTAATGAACAGAGAAGCTTGGTCATATCTGCACGGGTCAGCTTCAGGGTGGGGGGAAGGATTCTGCTGTACGGTAGCAATTGTGTTTTCTTCACATGTGGGTGTAAAGGGCACAGGATAGAAAGAATTCAGAAATATTCAACTTCCTACATTAAAAAGCTCACAGCAAGGGTTTGTTTCAGTCAAGCCAGCTGTAAAGTCAGTGTTTTAGGAAAAAAAAGTTCCCAAATGGTGTGAAAACATACTAAAAAAGCACATGTTAATGGAAGAGAATTTTTTCTGTGTGGTGTTTTTTTTTTTTTTCTCCCAGTGGAAATGAATATGCGTAAAAAACATCAATCCTTGCTTAATGGTGTAAAAGGAGATGCACAGTCTTTCATATTAAGTATTCATGAACACTGACATTGAAAAAAGGAAAAATGCTTGCCTGGTAGTGTATTGTATTTTGTACCTGATCAAAGGGCATAACCCCATGAGAACTTGAGTAACGGCTGTCATGATTGTTGCCTACTTGCTATTGTCCCTGAAGCAGAGCTGCTGTAACGTGGGTTCTCCTAATCCACTTCAGTGCAAAGTCCGCCAGTGATTTAAAACCTTGCTGGATGGCATATGAGGAGCCATCATGTGATTAAGTACTGAGGGACAGCTGGAATGTACATCAGCTTCTTCCAAAGTCCATGCATGACTATGCCCTGTTAATAGCAGTGACATCAAGCTGAACCTCAGATAAACCTATATGTAATTTTTCTACTGGAGGCTTTCTGAATGTCTTCTAAAGGTGGATACTGTTTTTTCTCTTCTGGTACTTTAAGGGAGCTACAGAGAGGTTAAGTGATTTGCACAAGGTTATTTAAGCCTAGAAGCTAGGAAGATAATTTAGTTATTTGACTAAATCTACTTCTTAGATAAAACTCTCTCATCTACCAAAACTGATTTTTGCATAAAACATGAACCAAGAGAGGCATTATTATTTTTGTCTCAAAGTAATGTATTCATATTTAGTGAGGGGGAAATATCAAAATCTGTCTTTTCCAGCTATTTGACTGACAGGCTTCTGCTGTGCTTTTAAGAAGTTTTATAACATTGATGCTTGATAAACTAGTGTAGATATGTGTGTGTACATACATATATATATGTATATGGCTTTCTCTACATGCATATTTTCTGCACATGGAGGTACTCAAGAAATTGAACAATCAAAATAATAACTCTTAAATAATGCTGAGGGGTCCCTACCACTGCCCAGGGAATACAGTGTAATTGAACATAAAATTGTTATGATAGGTGTAGATTATCATAAGACAATGTTCTTTCTTAAATTTGTTATTGTCAAGATAATCAGACCTTCTGCATAGCACCGGTGGCTGTTTCCTCATGATTTTGTTGTTTTGCTTGAAGTTGGCAAGGAGAGCCCAGGACCAGGGCTGTAAGTTAACTACAACTTTGAAAGCCACATTGGTGACACTGGAGAAAAACAAAGAAGATGGAGGCAGTTTTTATCCTGAGTCTATTAGTACCCCAATAACATTTCTCTTAAAACCCCACATCCTGGAACTGTTTAATTGTGACAACCTCAGGAAGAGTAACAAAAGAGATTCTATCCTCAAAGCTATAGAAAAAAAAAAAATCAATGGTGCAAATGCCAATGAATTAAAGAATCAGGAGATGGATGAAAGGAACCCTATTTTTGTGTGGTAGAAGAATATGACTCTTAATGATAATATTGGGATCAGCACTGGAAATACTTTGCTGGGATATGCTACGGATCCAGCATAAGCAATACATATTTTGCAGGGATTGTGGCAGGGTGAGCAACATGGCTTATGTAAGAGAACAGCAACATCATTAAAGGTTCTGGGAGAAACTATACTGCAAACATCAGAAGGTGAAACTTGTTACCTAAAACCTGTAAAGGAAGAGTCTTCTCTGTGTTATCATAATAGTTCACTAGTGCTAAAGGAAGATCTCAGCAGCTGGTACACATATGTCTAAATATTTCAAAAAAGAAGACTTGGATTGATTTCATAGTTTTCTTTTGCAGAAAGAGAGGCTTTTGTACTCTTCAGAATCATTATTTTCAGCTTGGTTTTTAATAGGTTACATACATATGCACTCTGAAGCCTCCTGAAGCCCCAGGATCAGGGATTGGGCTGAATGACTGTAGTCTAGTCTCTGTATCATAATTTTAGTTCAAGTGAACGTTCAGACTCTTGAAATAAAGGTGACAGGAAGGCAGAGCACAGCCTCCGTAGAGATCAGGACCTGGCCAGGTATGAGAAAGGTGTCTGTCAGCTCTTTGCAGTCTGTTTCTTTGCTGCCTGAAATGATGAACTTTTTTTTTTTTTTTTTCTGCAGGGTGTTTCTAGAGCAGTGAGCCCATCTTGCCTTGGTGCCTGCTGGCTGATGATTGCTGCACCTGTGTTTCCTTAAATTAGTCACAGGTTGGCTGGCAGTGGTCTAATGGTACCCAGTTGACAAGAAATAGCTTAGGGACTCATTCTCTGTCCCAGGAATAAACTGGGATTATTGAACTATTATTCCTTCCACCCACCCCCCAAGGTGATTGCTTTCTTCATGGGCAGCAGGAGAAAATATGAAACAAACTAAACTAGATTAAGGGATTTCCTCTTATTCTCAGCTCTTATTTTCGTTTGTTCCTGTTGTTTTCCCTTTCCCTCTGCACAGTGCCGTGGAACTGCAGCTATGCTTTATTTTGCAGTGAACCTTTGAAAGAGAAATACAGGAATGTGGGTCCTTTTCCATCTCTGAGGGGAGACTGAAAATGCTGGTTGTAGAAAGTAAAGGGAAATTAGGCTGTTAAGGGATATTGCTTATGAAGGAGTTTGCCTTGTAGGTAATAGGCACAGAGGATGCATGACTATAAGGGAGACTTATTTTGCAGTGTGCCAGAATGGCATCCAATTTGCCACAACTCAGCCACCCTGTATAAAGCCAGTATGGTGGCTGAAGAGCTGTTTGAGAGGAAGACAGTAGGAACATGCTTGTAGGGAGGTACCTGTTTCTTTTAAAATGTGGCAAATGTGCTGTAGTTGCTGGTCATTGTTGCCTGTATGTAGTAGTTAGGTGTTTTGCCAGGGTGTGAAAGATGTTCATTTGGTTTTCTTCCCTGTCTCAGAAAGCTGAAAGCTACCTGTCTTGTTGAGAATGTTACTCTCCAGTTCCTTTGAACATTTTGGTTTTTAGGGAGGTGCTTTGAGGAGAGAAGATCCATGAGAGTAAATCAAATAAAGGGAGGAGGTACCCTATATCCTAATAGGATATTTGCCTGGAAATTCTGGTATTCTGCTCCCTCAAAAGACTAACTATTTTATCTCACAATTAGTTTGTATAAAATGCAAGCTTGATATTTCATGGTATAGTGCAGATAATCAAGGGTTTATCCAGAGTTGCATTTTTGATGGAACATGTCTGTTCTCTACCTAAGTCTTATGTTAGAACCATAAATCCTATTCTGAGCCTCTCCCCAGATATTTTTTCTAGACTAGATTGAGATACATTTGATAAGAAACTTGCATGTGCATGTAGTTTTACATGTAAAATTTACAAAGCTGGATTTTCAGTCTTTTGAGTGGGGAGAATACTTCTTTCCCATTCCTGGAGGCTGTGAAAAAGTAGTTTGGGATGCTGAAGGGTCTACATAGAATTTTCTGCACGTAGCCGAACCCATCTTGCTTAGAGGTAATATCCATCTCGGGGGGGGGGGGGGGGGGGAGATAGTAAAACACAAGTCAGAAGAAAGTGCTTGTGGTCATAACCTGTGGAGAAAGTGACCACTGAAATTGCTGCCATAACACGGTCCACAAAGCATGTCTCGGTATGTAGTTTAAAGCTAGCTCAACATGTCTACATGGTTGGCAGTCCCAGTACACATTAGACTAAAAGCTGAGTTATGGGACTTTGTTCCTAGATCACTCCTGTGCTTTGGGGAACCTATGCATCCTTTTTCAGGCAACTAAATTTACATTTTGTTTTGTGGAGGACAATCATTAGTCATTGTTTTAAAATATTTATTTCTTCATTCCTTTTCCTCTTGCTTGTAGTGTCTTGAAATTCCATCCATGCCAATTTGCACTGGCCCCTGCAAAATCAAATTTTTAGCTGTATTCTGTAATAATAGAGCATACAAGAAATCAGTGACTAGGTTCTCCCTGATGTAAGCAGTTTCCAGTGGAGTCTGTCATATTGTTCCATGGGGCAGGATTAGGCCCCAGCTGTGGCTAGATTTCAGGTTTCCAGCCTTCCAAGGGTACCTAATGAAACAGCAGTAAATAAATCTTAAAATGCAAGATGAGTCTGTTCTCTTAAGAGTGCTATATTAAAGAAAATTATGCTGAGTGCACGTGGCAGGGTGGAGTGCCACAAATTATGGTCTTCCACTGTGGAAATAAATAGCAAAACAATAGGAACTGAAAAGATTTCCCTGTCTCAAAGCTGAGAACTTTTATCTACCTTCCCACCTCCATTAGATGCAGCAATTAAAAAGTGGGCCATGGAACTGTTCAGACATAAAAAATTAAATAGAGCTTTGAAGACATTACTTTAAGTGTATGTCAATTGTCCGTCATATCTAACTAAAAAAAAAAGAAAAACAAGACTGACCATTTGATATTTGGCTGCCGAATAGACTAATAGTTTCTAGGGGGTGTGTGTCAGTCTCCTGGGAAAAAGTATTTCAATTTCTGTGCACTTTCCCTGTGTGTTTAACCCTTTGCCTGCTGTGTTGCCAAGTATTTCCCACACAACTGCAAGTACAGGTTCCCAGCTCTGTCTTTCTGTAACCTCATCAGCACAGACAAGGGCTGATGGGGCTTCAGGGCACTGACAAAATCTTGCAGCTTTAATCAGCAGACCCATGGCTGGCCCTAGCTACTGAACTGCTGCTTAGTCTTTATAGTATTCACTCAAAGTGAAAAGGATCTGTGTGAGTCACTACCACTATTTTCTTTCATAGCAAAAATGAAAAATCTGTGTGTTCTCCCTCTTCTTTTGTTCAGCCTGGCTCCTCTGATGCTGGGCTGTGGGATCTGAAGAGTGTTTGGACTGCAAAGCATGTTTGTGTTCACAAGTGCTGCAGAGGAAGCCTTCCTTCTGAGGACCTTGTAATGGGCTTGGGCTCAGTGAGTGTGTTCCAGCACTGAGCTCTGCAGAGACCCTAAATCGCTTTGCTGGAGTCACCTGTAACTTAATTTTACTGACTGACTAAGGTATGCCCTAGGCCTCTCTCTGAGCCCTGTGTTTACAGCTACTTTGGCTCTTTTTTCCCCTAGGTAAGAGGTTTGCCCCACACTTATGAGGCTATAGATGGACTGTATTGACCCCAAGCTGATTTGTTACTTCCTGTCTCCCACCAGTTCCTATTTCTAATGCCCAGGCTGTGGCTGGTGTGAATACGCCCCCCTTCATCTGGGTTGTCATGGTTTAACCCCAGCTGGCAGCTAAGCTCCACACAGTCACTTGCTCACTCCCCCACAGTGGGGTGGAGGAGAGAATCAGAAAAGTAAAAGTGACAAAACTCGTGGGTTGAGATAAAGACAGTTTCATAGGTAAAGCAAAAGCCGTGCATGCAAGCAAAGCAAAACAAGGAATTCATTCACTACTTCCCACCAGCAGGCAGGTGTTCAGCCATCCCCAGGAAAGCATGGCTCCATCACGCATAACGGTGACTTGGGAAGACAAATGTCATAATTCCAAACATTCTCCCCCTTCTTCTTCCCCCAGCTTTACATACTGAGCATGATGTCACTGAGCATGGAATATCCCTTTGGTCAGTTTGGGTCAGCTGTCCTGGCTGTGCCCCCTCTCAGATTCTTGTGCACCCCCAGCCCACTTGCGGGTGGGGTGGGGTGAGAAGCAGAAACAGCCTTGACTCTGTGTAAGCCCTGCCCAGCAGTAATGAAACCATCCCTGTGTTATCAACACTGTTTTCAGCACAAATCCAAACCATAGCCCCTTACTAGCTACTATGAAGAAAATTAACTGTTCCAGCCACAACCATCACACCAAATTAATTGGGCTAATTTAGAATTCTAGCAGGTGGCTTTAAGCTGTTGTCTGAAACAGTTTGGGGAGTGCCAGGGCGCAGTGGCCTGCCAGCCAGCTCTGTGGGAGCAGGGGCTGCCTCCGCCCGGCGCAGGTGGAGGTTGTCCACCCTCAGCCCTGACACCGCAACACACTGTCTTGCTTTATGGCTCTCCTTTGGAAACCTGCTGGCTGAATGGTAACTGAGCTGCCTTTCTAATTCTCTGCAAAACTTTCTAAAGCAACCTGTTCATGCTGTGGGCCTGCAGAGGTGACTAGTAAACTAGGGTAGGGAGAAGGGAAGGGAGTTAATTTTACAGTGTTTTCTCCTGAATGGTAACAACTGAATTAACTTCTGATATAAAAATGAACAAAGTGGTATGTTTATAGCTATAAGGCTCCTGATGACAATGCCATCAGAACAATTTTCTTTCCTCTCCTCTGGATTTTTTGATACACCTGGTGTGAGCTGCTCGAATCCAAGCTCATTTTGGCATGGAATAATGTTACTGGGGGGAAAACAGAAATAAGATGTTTGTGCTGATATACAAAAAGTCTCATTTGTAGACTTGTTCCAAGTTACCTCCCTTGTTGTTTTCTATTGTTTGACTTTTGTTTCTTACTTATGAGATTTCTGTTGCTATTTCAAGATTTTCTGCAATGTGGACTCCGTCTTTGATCTTGTTTTGTTTGTTCTCAACATTTTTGCAATCCAAGCAGAAGCAAATGGTATTTGCAAAACAGTAAGTTTGAACCTTTCAGTGATTGCTCATTGCTGCTAGAAATTCAGAATTTCCTTTTTTTTTTATTTTATTTGGAATACTGCTGATTCTTGTACAATCTATGGGGAAAAACTAGACTTTAAAGTTTTTTATCTGTGAAGAAAACTACAGTATTAATTGAAAGACTCACTAAGTGAAGCAGTTTCAGCTGGCAGTGTCATGCAATGATTATCACTGTTCTGTTCTTAATCCTGAGAGCCTAAAATTGGCCACTAAATCCAGACCTGCATCTTTCAATGGTCTGGACTGAGTTTATTTGGGGGGATGCTATTGCAACACTAAAGGCTTTTATTTCAGCTGTATTGCCAGAGCATTTAATTTTTGTGACAGTGGTGCTACTAAGTAGGTTCCTAAATATGGATGTAGAAACCTATCAGTAGGCACCTATTTTCTAACGTCTTGGACAAAATTGTAGCTCTCTGAATGTTATTTCCATGTTGGCTAAGAAAACTTTGGTGGTTTCTCATTCCCATATTTTCTTTTCTGTAAAAATTGTCAACAGTCCTTAATTCCCTTTGAATGTAACCTGAGAGATCTAGTTTTGTTAGTGTTCAGTAACAGTGTGCACTACAACACTGTGCATGTCTGGTAGCATGAAGTGGCCTGGGATCTCAGCAGAACTAAGGTTCCAGTCATATAAAGTCTTAACACCATATGATGTTGTTATATTTATATATTGTGTTATATATATATATATATAAGATTCTATATTATGAGCAGTCTCCCATGGTAACAGCCATGCTCCATCTGGAATGAAACTGTCCTTTAATTAAAAAGCATATTTGCATTTTTCCATAGAAGGACTAATTTCCTTCGGTAAATGGTAGATTGAACTGCATGGAACTTCGGGGCTAAAATCTGAAAAAAATACCCTGTAAAAAAGGAACCCTTTCGGTCATCTCCCCACCTCCTTGCCCTGATGATAAAGCGTGGAACTTTTGCATTTGTTGGATTTTTTATTTTTTTTTTTTTTAGTTGTGCTTGTTTTATTTGTGAGGAGTTTTTGTCTTGTTTTTTCTGAAAACTTCAGCGATAAGCACAGTTTGTGGTGGTTTGTTTATCTTGCTATAGACTGAAGGAAAAGGGTAGCATTATGCTTTCACTCCTTTAAGGAGCTGTCAGTATGCCATGCATGACTTGAAAGGGTAGGTAAAAGTGGTTCAGAGTGAAATGAGGTTACAAATTACTTAGCATTTCCCCTTTAACCGCTTGATCTTTGACTTGTGTTTGTTAAACCCTATTAAACATTAGTGTTGAAATGTGTTACAAGAAAGTGTTTGCCATAGATAGACATCACTTTTTTTTTTTAGCTAAATTGTAAGACTTGCTAGTGCAGCAAACAGATATAGTTGATGTTATCTTTATTTTTTTCCAAAGTGAGAGAAAACAAGGAAGGGGAAGGGAGAGGGGGAGAAACCCATACAGCCCTAAACCTTAGGGACAAGTTCATACTCTTTCATCCTTTATTTAAGAAAGGACACCAATAAGGGTTATGACCAAAGGTATTAAAATTCTTTGTGGGTCACTTTTAGCAACTAATTCAACAACAAAGAAAAATCGTATTTCTGGAAGCAGTTTCTTTGCTATCTCACTGAGATACTGCATTGAAATCTGATCTTTCTGCAGAGGAAAGAATATTGAAGGTGGAAAGGTAGAACTTCACCTTTGCAGCAGCTAAGTTATCTTCCCAGGTCAGCTGTCACAAAACATTTAAGTTTGTTTACAGTTAATTTAAGAAAAAAAAAAAAGCTGCCTCTGCTATGTTCAGTATTGGCAATGCCAGAAGAGACTCCATGTTGTCAAAATGGATGGAAATCATGCTGGGGCTAGCAGTGGCTGCTGGGCTTTGCCAAACCATGGTGGGGACAGTGCTCTGAAATGGACTCAGCTTTAGCTTGGACCCTTGAAAGCAGCAGCTTGTTAGCATCACCGCCAAGTTCTGTGGAGCAAAAAGTGCAACTCCTTACACATGTCACCTAAAACTATTGTACCTTTCTGTGGACAACTTGCATGTAATGTTATAAATTGGTTTAAAGAAAACTGACAAAGATTTAATGCTTAGCTGTCTTGGGCTGATGTTTCATGTAACTGAAACCTGACTGCCTCAGAAAGAAAAGTTGGACAAGGTGAGCATCTTACATGCACTTAAGGTGTGATACTGAACAACTTGGAGGTCTCTGGAAGATGATCCTTATGGGTTTGTAGGGTTTGTGAGGAAGCTGGTGGAGACAGAGCTAGAGACTTGAGATACTTGAGATTTCTTTGCAGAGGAGCCACAGCAGCTGTGTGATGGGAGTAGCTTTTAATCCATAATTAACTCAATTGAGGTTGCAATTTGTTCCAGCTGGGGGGAACAGACCTTGCTGTCTTTGTCCCCAGTTAAATGCAAGAGCGCTCCAGGCCTTTGACCATGACAGTCAAGTCTGGGCACTGTAAAACAACAGCCCCTTAGCCATGTCTGTATTAGCTGTGGGATAGCTAGTCTTAAACTAGTCTTTTCTTTTTTTGCCTGTTCTTCCATAGAGCGCCTCTTGGGTTAAGTCAGATACTGAATGTACCAGTGAGCAGGCCAACATACAATGTTAATACACTGCTTCAGAGCAGTCTCAAATCAACTTGTGTTTCTTGAAAGACATAGATGTTATTCATATACAAAGACAACTATGGTAAAAATCATATTTTAATTCTTTTCTCTCATAATGGTTCCATAATATATTGTTCTGGTCCCACAAAAGCCTTAAGTTGATAAAAATGATGCAAACTTCCCTCCCACGTGTATCTGGATTACTAAATTACTATGGTTGGGGCCCTTTCTTAAGACTATGATCTCTGTTCATACAGGAAAATCCAGTCAAGATCAAGGCTGCATAAGGTTAGCTGTTGAGCAAAGAAGCTGTCCTGCTGCCACAGAGCATACATTCTCCTGCAGCGTATGGGAATGATTTTGTAATGAGCTACAGCTGAGTCCCCTAGGCCTATCCAGCACAGGGACTGAATTATCTATTTGATAAATACTTTTTGGATTTTATCAGATCATATCTAACCACCATTTCTATGAAAAGTTTGTTTACTGAATGAGGCTTCCTCCCCTGGTTGAAATGTTTATATTAGTGAAACCCTGAATAAGGGTATGAATTTATAGCTCATAGCTAGTTCCTCTTTCCTGGTAGAAAGGACATGCTCAGAGAGAAAGGATTATAGCTCACCCCTATGCTGGCATAAGTCTCTTGTTTCAGTAGTAACCTACAGGAAAACAGCGCTGTAGTTTGCCAGAAATCATGAGGTATCCAAATAGGAGTGATTTGCTTTGTTCTGGCAGAGATGGCCTCAAAACCAAATTTTTATTCACTGGTTTTCATCCCAGAACAGTGACGCTTCTAAACTAGGATAAAAAGCTGTCCCCCTCCCCCAGAATGTGCTATTAAAGTATCACAATATTTTGCTTAGGAAAACTTGGTGTGCTCCCCAGGATCCCCAACTGCTACTGTATGAAGCTGATGGGAGTTGACGGTTTTGCTGCTGTTAATCAGTGGGGGTTGCTAGTGAAACTAAAAGGATTGAATCTGTTTTGTTTCGCACCTTCGTGGGCTCCTGGGGTTCCCTGGTGAGTGGGAGGCTGTCCTGGGAGCCACAGGCAGGAGTCAGGCAGCTGGGAGCTCAGGTGGCTCTGAAACCTGCAAGTTCTTGTGTCCAGCTCCTTATTGCTGAGGAGCCAGGTAAATAAACGGTTACAAAACAGGCAGATTTCCAGCCTGCCCTGCCTGTGTTCTGCCAAAAGGAAGTGTTTCTGTGAAATGTTAGCGTTTGACAAATTGCAGTTTTATGATGGAATAAAAATAAGTTAGAAAATTTGTTGTATCTGGATTTTGATTTTGCTTGCATCTGACTTGGGAACTCTGCTCTTTGGATGAACAGGCAAAACCTACAAGTTTATCTTTGCCTGAGAAGCAATCCATAGCAACATGACTTTTACTCATTAGGCCTTATTAGTTCAAGTTTCATGCTATATTGACCACAGACACGTAGCTCCTTGCTGTCTTGGAAAGCAGACAAATCTCTATTAGTGACTTACTGCGAGATCTTTGGCAGGCGTAGTCAGTGAAAGTATGCCATCTCTCTTGGACTTAACCTGCGATACCCTGTGCCTGTACAGCAGTGTGCCTGAGTGTGTTCATGCATGCAAGCAAGTGCGGATGCTTGTGACTTGCTGTGGGTATGGGAATAGGTGTAATTGTAATGGTGCTGCTTCCACAGGCTGAACATTTTGTGATTTAATTTTTAATTTAATATTATCTTTTAATTTCTGTTCTAAAGAAGGGAAGCATTTCAAAGTAAATGTCATTGTTCATATGCCCCCTTAAAGCATTGGTAATCTGCATACCTAAATTCTATTTGAATCTGTGAGTGATAGTTCCTTATTTAATTGGCTAGTTTGCAACAAATGGCCTAGGAACAAAATATAATCCACTGGAACTCCACTTATAGCAAATCCTCCCTAAAATAAAATGAGACTATCAGCAAGAACGAATGTAAGTTCTTTCCCATCATCACTGTTTATGCCAGACTCTCTTTTTTTTTTAATGTTTGTATGTATGGAATTGTGTGAAGATAAATAGCTTAATTTTTGGTGAGAAGATTGCTAGGTTCCTGTAAAAGCTCTACATTTCTAGTAAGCCATTCAACTAACAGTGTGTGTTGTTTCGTGCCAGTAGTTATGTACCTTTGCGTAGCTGTTCAAGGCTTTCATAGCCCCAAGGTCTCCTGGGTATTGTTTTGACTGGTTATTTTAACCTATATTGTCTTGGGCTTCTGTTCTTTGTCTTGATACAAAGTTTTCAGGAGTCGCTGCAGATGTATACATACAGGGGAATATAAAACCAAAAACCAACCAAACAGAAAAACAAAAAAACCATCCCACAACAAAACAAAACCCAAAGCAGCATATTCTTGGTATTTTTCCCCCAGATCTGTTGATTTTGAAAACATATTTTTAATGATGATCTATTGAAGTAGGTATCTGAATGTCCATCTGAGAACTCTTGAATGTCTTGAAGAACACTGGAAGTGATCCCTCAGCAGCTGATGAACAAATTGGTAACTTTGTTCAATGACCCAGATAATGACCTAATCCATTCTCATGTAAATTTATTATCTCTCCAGTACTGACAAAAAAAAAACCCAACAAAAAAATTATATTTTTCAGGGAAGCAGATGGACATTTTCTTTCTTAGAAAGCTAAGAGTTTTCTGTTGAAAACATGCTGCCTTCCAACTATGCTAGAGCACTTTCTGTGCAGGAGGAAAAGAAGGCAGGTAAAAGACCACATCAGGACCTGAAATGGAGGTTTATTTCTGGAAAACGGTTCAGTAATCAACCAGAATCACCAGCTGGTTAATTTTCAAGTTGTAAAATGAGGGGATGAAACAATGGAGTCCACCTCTTCAAAAATTAGTTGACAGGGGTTTTTTGATGCGTAAACCTATGTCCTGTTTTCATTCCTGTGACAAATGGAAAAATCCAAATTTTGCTTTTTACACCTGGCTTCAGTGTTTCATCGTCATGTCCTTTAAAACTCAGCTTTCATTTGGAAGAAGTTTCACAGCTGTTATGAAACAGTTCCAGAGATAAAGCTCGCTGAAAACAAACCAATTATCATGGAACGTGATTTTTCTCCAAGATGTGGGTGTGACAGTTAACCAGCTCTTGGCTTTTGGGCCTTTGGTCATAGCAATTTTCTGATAGTATTTTGTGGAACGAATGGACAGCCTGTCCTGAAGCTGCTTCAGACAAGGTGCAGTTTCTAGTTGTCACCTAATTATGTTGAGCAGAAATGAAATGTTAAGTAAGAATTTAAAGCGGTGGATAATAGAATCTGAGCATTGTGGACTTCTGTGGTGGATTTCCAGATCTGCGAATCATCTGTATTTTCGCCTGCAGGATTTCTGTTACATATAATGCGTTGTACTGCACTGCACATGTGTTATCCAGCATGTGTGTGATTGTTTCTTTTCAGGAAATCCTATACAAAGATCTCTTCCTGTTTTTTTTTATCTTGGGCATGGTTGGACAGTACAGCTTTGTTTTTGCAACTGTCAAGCTTTTTCTCTCCCATGTAACCTGACAGAGCTACAGTGGCAATTTCACATGAGATAAATCCGGCAATATGTGAAGTACCCTTTGGCGAAAAGGGAAGGAGGGAGAAGGGGAGGGAAGGAGGGAAGAAGAAACCTGTCACTAACCAGGCTTAGAGATTTTTATTTTTATCACTTAAACTAAGAAATGCAGGCAAAAGTAGTCCTTGGGAACTGGCTTCCCCTGGCCTAGGAGGAGGGACGTTGGCTAGGAAGTATGAAGTTTTGGCTTTGGTTCTGACCCTGGTGGATCATCTAAACAAAACCAAATAGTTTTGCCTCTGTGTCCCTTTCCCTCTTTCCCACCTGTGGTTATTACTGCGGGCTCTAAGTGTAAGCTGTGCAGCTTGGAGGCTGAGGGGTTTGCATGGTGCTTAGCGTCACAGAGACCAGGTCTGGTAGGAGCTAGAGGGTTCCATATTATGCATAAAAATTTCCAGACAAACAACCTTACCAAATTAGTGTTCTTAAGACAAATACACAGGTTAAAATATTGTTTATAGGCACATACTATAGCAGATGCAGGGGAAAAAAAGCATACTACTTAATGAAGCTTTGTGACTATCCTTGCAATGAAGTGTCATTCAATTAAAAAGAAATCCATTTAGAAATTTCCAGTGGGCTTAAAATATAATTCTGACTTCACAGTTTCTAGCCAACACAGCTTGTGTAAATGCAGCCCTTTGACACAAAACCAACCTGAAATGTATTGAACTCCTTGAAGCTGGAGGTTTCATTGTGTCAGTTACCCACTGTGTATATTGTGCTGAAAAAAATCCAACACCTGGCATAGAAGGATTAAATCAACCTGTTTTTCTTCTTCGAGCATTCTCCAATCAGGCTCCTATTCAGCACACAACGCTATTCTCACATTACTAAAGTTCATAATGACATATTTTTCTTGCTGCAACAGAGGAAGGTTTTTTAAAAATTACTTGCATTATTTATGGACCTTAATAAGGCCTTGAATGTTGTGAATCATAAAAATCTTGTCAAGTGATTTCTTTTAAGAGGCATGTAGTGGTCTGGATGTCTGTACAGAAATGGCTGGTAGTGGCAAATTGGTTACTGGTTCAGGTTGTATACCATTTTACTCAGTGACTGGTTCAAGTTGTATACTATTTTACGTGGTGCTGAGCAGCTTAATTTAAGAGCATAGATTCTCTAAATTGGGATTGGCTGTTCAACTCAAATGATACTAAATCTTTGGCTGGGAAATTGCTTGCTAAGGGATTTCCATCCCCCCATCCCTTTTTATCTGTGTGATTCTAATGACTCCTGATTTATGAAAGGCAATCCTAGAAAAAGAAATTAATTGGCCTGGCATTTGAAAAAATGGATCTTGGTGTGCAGGTGCAATACCACTGAGGGACAAATGTAATGACGAAGAGTCCTAAGTAAGACAAGGGAGTCAAATGGATAGTCACTAAAATACAGAATTAGGGGATTTCTTGGCTGTGGGAGTAAGGAACTGTTAAATTGTAATTCTAAGTTGGTTCGTTGGTCACTGTCCAGCTTTGGCCTGTTAATTTCCAGGTCCAAATTTTCTTGTTGTGAAATTACCTGAATAGTATATTTTTAGTTAGACTTATGACTGCTGAATGACTCAAGTCCTTGGCCCCTTCTAACATTAAGAGATAAGACTTGCAAAAGTATACCCAATTTTGAGAATTATTTAAGAGTCTAAATTTTACTGAAAATCAATAAGACTGCATAACTCATCTCTGAAAATATGAACTACAATTATAGATCTCTGGGATGGTTTTGGAAATATTACATCAGAATATTTATTCTGAGGTACTTTGTGGGCAGAAGGATGAGTACTCCAAAAGCAGAGTGTATTAAAAAAAAAAATCTGTAGCTTTTGCTTGTAATTTATATATTAATTTTCTCCAGCTGTTTAGGTACCTGGATTTCTTGAATTTACTTTCCATAGATGTTGAAGAAACCATTTAACCATTAAATTTGAAGCTTCAGGTTTCTCAAGTCAAGGGTCAAGCTCTGGGAAAGAATAGAGTTGTGGTAGAGATGGAATGAATCAGAATTAAGTTAAATCACTAACAACTTGGCTATTGTCATAATTTGAAGACAATGCTCCAAATAAAATTTTTCAGAGATGGGTCTCAGCAAAAACATATTCCTTGACTCCTTAGGGGGAACCCATATTTGTTATTTCCCCAAGAAATGTGTACAAGTTGTGTAATGGCTGAACACAGAGGGACACTTCTTCCATAGGAAGTGCTTTAAGTATGATGTACTTTCTCAACCGTGGGACCCTCTGTGAAGACCAAGGACTGCTATAAAAAGAAGGGCTCCACCTGACCAAGTGGGGCAAACCCATATTTGCCAACAGGCTGGCCAAACTGCTAAGGAGAGCTTTCAACTAGGAATTACAGACAGATGTCAACCCACAAAAAAGTGAGGACAAGAGAGACCTTGTAATCAACAAAACAGGGAAAGTGGGCCCGTATCAAGTGTATGCACACAAATAAGGGAGTGGTGAGAAGACAATATGATAGAGGAAACTTTCATGCCTTTATCAGGAAATCAGCACAACTGGGGTACTTCTCTGAAGTGCCTGTATGCTAGAGCTTGCAGCATGGGAAACAGTGTCCATCTGTGTTTGTAGGGCTACAATCTCAGTGGCCTCACAGAGATGAGGTGGGATAGCTCACACAACTGATGTGTTGCCATGGATGGATATAGGCTCTTTAAGAAAGACAGGACAATGAGGACGGAGAGTTGCCCTTTATGTGAGAAGATTGCAGAACACATGGATCTCTGCCTTGGTATGGATGATGAGCCAGCTGAGAGCTTATGGGTCTTAGCAGGCAGACTAATGTGGACAATATGGTGGATGTTTGCTGCAGACTGCCTGATCAGGAAGAAGCTGTAGATAAGGTCTTCAAACATCTGGAAGAAGCCTCATGTTCACCTTGAGATGGCGAGCTTTCAGGATCCTGAGAGGAAGGATTAAGACAAATAGCAGGCTCTGCAGAGAGATCTGGACAGGCTGGATCGATGGGCTGAGGCCAACTGTATGAGGTTCAACAAGGCCAAGTGCCAGGTCCTGCACTTTGGTCACAACAACCCCATGCAGCGCTACAGGCTCGGGGAAGAGTGGCTGGAAAGCTGCCTGGTGGAAAAAGACCTGGGGGTACTGGTTGACGGCCGGCTGAATATGAGCCAGCAGTGTGCCCAGGTGGCCAAGAAGGCCAATGGCATCCTGGCTTGTACCAGGAATAGTGTGGCCAGCAGGAGTAGGGAAGTGATCGTCCCCCTGTACTCGGTGCTGGTGAGGTCGCACTTTGAATACTGTGTTCAGTTTTGGGCCCCTCACTGCAAGAAAGATGCTGCATTGCTGGAGCATGTCCAGAGGAGAGCAACCAAGCTGGTTGAGGGGTCTGGAGCACAAGTCTTGTGAGGAGTAGCTGAGGGAACTGGGGTTGTTTAGTCTGGAGAAGAGGAGGCTGAGGGGAGACCTTATTACCCCCCCAGAACTACTTGAAAGGAGGCTGTAGTGAGGCGGGGGTCGGCCTCTTCTCCCTGGTAACAGATGATAGGACGAGGGGGAATGGTTTGAAGTTGCGCCAGGGCAGGTTTAGGTTAGACATTAGGAAAAACTTCTTCACCGAAAGGGTTGTCAGGCGCTGGAATGGCCTGCCCAGGGAGGTGATCACGTCCTCATCCCTGGAAGTATTTAAAAGAAGGATAGATGAGGTGCTTAAGGACATGGTTTAGTGGTGGGATGGCAGGGTTAGGTTAAAGGTTGGACTCGATGATCTTAAAGGTCTTTTCCAACCAAAGTGATTCTATGATTCTATCTATCATTATGAGGCTACTCTTGATTGCCTTTGAAAGGTCATAGAGTTTGAGTTTCTGTGGACTCCTGTCTTCAAGAAGGGCAAGCAGGAAGATCCAGCAAACTACAGGCCAGTCACCCTCTCCTTGATCCCTGGGAAAGCAATGGAGCAAATTTTCCTGGAAGACATTTCTCAACACATCAAGGAAAAGAAGATACAAGCTGGGTGGAGTGACCAATAGACAGATTGTCCAGGGAGGGAGCCTGTGACATCTCCATCTTTGGAGTTACTCAAAATCCAGACACAGCCTTGAGCAGCCTGCTCTCATTGACCCTTCCAAGCCAGAGGGGTTGGATTAGACAATCTCCAGAGGTCCCTTCCTACCTTTACAGTTCTGTGATTTTGTGTTTTAAATAGTGAAATAGTTGAAGGAACTGATTTGCTCATAGCCATTCCATGCACACAGAATGATCTGAAGTCAGTGAACAGTATTTATTATAGGTTAATTTGTTCACATAAGAATTGAATATCGTGAATTATATTTCTCTTAAATCATGTGTCCTATCCTAGTTAGAAAGCTGATAAATTTGCTTTTCTGCATAGGTCCAGAAAAGTTTGCCAGTTATTCCAGACTTAATTTGACTTGTCTCACTATTTTTAACAGCTCTTGTACTAAATTTCAGAGCTGAAGAGTTGCTGCCTTCTATAATGACTGCACTAACAGTCTACAGTTTTGGTTTCTGGAAATAATTCTGAAAAGTTTCATTAGCAGAAAGGCTTACTGCTTCGGATTCCAAGATCTTAATGCATTTTTCTCTTATAAATCTAAAGAAAAGAACTTGGGTTTTTTTCAGTATGTGTAAAGATAGCAGTAAATACTGACACAGAGTACTTTTCTTTCTCAAAGTGCTCTAAATTCGTTGGCTAATTAATATTCACAATACTCTTGGGAGATTAATGTATTTAATTATCCTCATTTTATAAGCTCTGGGAATATGAAACAGTGGCACATGGGACCCAACAAGCCTTTTCTTTTTTGAATTCCTGCCTCAGTACCAAAAAATGGATTTCCTGCATAATGCATCAGAAAGTGTACAAGTGGAAAGAGAATTGACCTTGAACTGAGTCAAGCTCTGCTTTAGCATCTAGCCTGCTCCCAAGCAGAAAGCTTTTTTCAGCCATGAACTTCCTTGCTTTTATTCCATGACACCAAAGCCAATGAAATTTGTCTTGGAGAGGAGATAAATAGAACTTCATCGGTCCATTTCTCTTGAAAGTTGCTGCAAGTTTTTTTCTTATACTCTGTTTTGTAAGCTTTGATCATGGACATGTTGCAGTGAGTGACAAATGCATAGACTAAAATAACATTTTTAATAATATTTTGTAAGAAATTAGAACCTGGCATTTCAGTAGCATTTCTGTTTTGTGTCCCTTCCCAATCAATCACTTGTTTCCAGAGAGAGGAAAAGGCAAGGCAAGTACTAATTTTTTTTTTCAAATTTTTTGGAAGGTTGATTAACTGTGCTAGAAAGACAGGGGAATAAACAGTTGCTCTTCCAAGTATGCTATAAATTGAGGGCAAAAGTAGTTGAACTACTTGGCTCCCGCACAGCAGTAGTGTACTTTTATTCTTTCATAAGCATCCTTATTAACAAACGGCAGGGCTTTGTATAGTGTTCCTTGACAATTCAGTCAGCCTTCTAATACATGGAAGGAAGTATTTTACAAGTGTTAATATAGATAGAGTAGTTAAACTGACTTGGTCTCTCCGGTGTAGTGAAGCAAGTCCCCTGGCTTTTCATCTTGTGTATTTACAGAAAACACAAGTATTCAAATTTGTCTAGCTCCATCTCTCTAGGTAATCTCCTGATTTGGCTATGGAGGAGATAACTGGTTGTTTTGTGGTTATGTATTCTCTGCTTGTGAGGAGAAAGCAAATAAATCTTTCTTTATTAGGAACTGTTGCTTGCTCATATCAAACAGCTTACACTTGCTGACTTTGACCAAATAAGTTTTGTGGCACATAACCAACCATTCCCCCAGCCTTCTCTGGTGTTGTGTTTCTTCTGTGCTTCCAAGGCAGGGAGTCACTCTTGCACAGTAATCCAGATGCCAGTGTTGAATGTGAGGAAGAACCTCTTTACTCTGAGGGTGACAGAGCGCTGGAACAGGCTGTCCAAGGGATTGTGGAGTCTCCTTCTCTGGAGATATTCAGAGCCCGCCTGGATGATGTCCTGTACAACCTGCTCTAGGTCAACCTGCTTTAGCAGGAGGGTTGGACTAGATGATCTCCCAAGATCCCTTCCAACCCTTGCCATTCTGTGATTCTGTGAAAGTATTCATCGATACCATGGCAAATATATATTGCCTAGATGCTTTCATTTTGCTTCTTGAGGAAAAATTAGGCTATGTTGGAAAGCCTATGTTATGTGAGAGGTAACTCCAGAGCTCTTCATATGTCTCACTTTCTGACAAGTTTGGTTAATCTCAAGTGGTTTCTTGAATAAGGCTGACCTATCATATGCTACTTTATTTTAGGTCTGTACGTCTGTGAATTAGCTACTGATGGACTTTCTCTTGCAGTTCATGATAAATTTGTTGAAGTAATGACAGCACGTTCAAGGTTGGACTCCTAATTTAAAGCAGAACTGTCTCTTGTCTTTAGTCATATGCAGACCAAGAAGTGTTGTGAATAATGTCCACGTGCTCCAACTTATTTCTACAGTCTCCAAGATGGTTTTCGGTGCTCACTACTATTAAAACAATAGTCTCTTGCCAAATGGCAGTTTTACTTTAGCGTTGTAGCTGTTTTTTCCTGTATAGACAAATAGATTTGGTTCACAACGGTTGCGTGAATTGTATATTCTATTGGAAAATGGTACCTTGAGAGGTATTCTAATGAAACTCTTGCCAGGAATTCTTTTTTTTTTTTTTTTTTTTTTTTTTTTTGCCAAAGTGACAATAAGGAAGAGGCAGATTAGTCAACAGCCCAGTCATTCAACACATTCTTCTAGCCTTAACTAGGGCACCAATCTGAACTGTTATCATCCACAACTGAGATGAGTGCTTTTGTTGGCTGTTCAGTTGTGGGTCTGCTTTATACTTTGTGTGAAGAAATAAATATTCCCAGAATTGTTCCCTGTCAGCCTGTTGCCTAATAGTTAGGTTGCTTCCTTGAACACTGAGCTTTTGCTCAGCCAGGTAAAGCAGGGATTTCGGCATGGCTGGCCCATATCCTGAGTGAGTGTGATAACCAGTGAGCAAGTCAAGTCATCTGTTCCAAAAGGAGGAGTGGGCTGCTGTTGGTTTTCTTTCATTGTTCGTTTTAACACAAACCTGCTTGGTGGTTTGGGTTTTTTTTATAGACTTGATTTGGAATGAATCCTGAGCAATAACATTTTTTTTTTTTGTCTTCAGGATGGAAAACCTGTGTTGTTCTCAGGTCTGTTGGTTATTTCGCTTTCATTCAAGCAGACGGGGTTTGTGAAATGTGTGTAGGAATACACTTATTGAAGTGCTGAATGCTTCCATTCTAGGGCTGACCAGATTTGTTGTGCTGATTATAGCCATACCTGTGTGTTAGTACAGATATTAGTGTGCAGAAGGGATTGCGGCTGTGTATACTGATGCAAACTAAACCTCATCTTTTCTTCCTTTTTTTATATGTCATTACTAGAAAAAAAAGGAGAAGAGGGAGGTAAAGGACAGTAGAACAATAACAATAGAATGTTTATAGTGGGGTTAACTAAATAATTTTATAATGTTATTTTTGAGTGATTGAATTGATATTGTAGTCTATTAAATAGAATAAGTTCTTGGGGGGGTGGAAGAGGATTAAAGAGATATATCATAGAGCCATCTTCCCAAAACTATAAAAAAACCCCCCACCAAACCCCCAAAACTGAGTGCTGCACCTGTCAAGGGTACTTAAAAATGTCAGAGGTAATACCGATTTTTAAAGCAGATGGTTCTTCACCATAGTTATGAGATCTTTTACCTTTAAATGAAATATTGATTCATGCAATGACAGTATAACAGACTTTGGCATCCCAAAATATCCCCTTACACCCCACTTCAGCCTCCTCCGTCTCTTCTCTCCCTCTCCTCCATTGCCCTATCTGCAGTAAAATACTAAACCACCACATCCTGCCATCCCCTGTGAGCTAAAATTCCTGTTGAGACTTGTGTGCAGACAGAGAAAATAAAGTGAACAAAATATCTCTGGCACTCTATAGCCAAGCACCAATTTGAACTCGTGGTCAACCCAAGCTTTAGTACATTGTTGAGGCTATTGTAAGTAAATCCTGAGTATGTCCTGTTTGGAAAAGGAGGGACTTCAGCTGGTCTGAGAGATGTAAGTGAGGAGCTAATGGCAGCAATGATCTAGGAATGTTCATGGAGGTAAAATGTTTGGTATCTTCACTTCTTGTTGGCTTGAATGGGAACTAAGTTGCATATTACTCTTTAGGAACTGACTTGGAGATTGGTGGTTTTGAAAAATGCTGAGGGTAGGTGTCTATCTCTTCTTCTTTTGACTTTTACTGGAGACAATGAAGTTGGTACCAAGGGTCTTTGGAAAGAAGAAATGAAAATAGCAGAAGGAACTTACTGGCTTAGCGAGCCTACTACCTTCAGAGAGTGCCAACAACTATATTGTACATCTCAGATGAAACTGTTTAAAATTAAATGTTTCAGATTCCCTACTTCTATCTAGAAGTCTTTTCACAAATGCTCTTCCTCGCATGATATGAAGTTTTTCTGAATTCCAGACAGAATGGGTCCATGGACACTTCTCATTGTTGTTCTTTTGCTTAAATGTTTTTCTCTCTCGCCAAGCTCTGGCATTTACTGTTGAGATGCCTTCATTTTGCTAAGCTATAAAAGCAAGTCCTTCTAGTTGGTTTAATGAGTGGCTTTTAAATTGTTCTCCTTCAGGGCTTTTTTGGGGGGGGTTAAATCGAAGAGCTTTACATAACCTTCCAGATAAGGTCCCACCAGGGCCAGGTATGATGGCTTTTTAATTTTCTCCCTGACAACACCTCTTGCCCTCTCTCTTTCATAGCCATGTCACTCACCCTGTGAGCAAAGGAAAGACTGAGTCTGCCCCAGCCTCAGCAGAGCATTCCATATGGTGCTACATGGGAAAAGTACTATCTAAGCTGGAGGAGAGGGTGGTTAGGACAAATGCTTTGTTGGGAGTGACTGAAGGAGATAACAAGAAACTGTTTTGAAAGAAGCCATAAGGCTGGAGGACAGTTATTAGTGGAGTTTGTCAGGGACTGGATTTGACGTTGATCTTATTTATTATTTTCACTAAAAACCAAAAAAACAAGAATGTGCTAACAAAATTTGCTAATGGCTTGAAGTTGGAACTACATAAGAGGAGACCATCCTACAGGATTGACCTTGAATAGTGATGCAAATGGGAAAGAATTAATATTAAAATCATGTGAAGTTACGCGCTTGGAGGAAAAATAACAAGTATTCCTGGGATTCCTCATTTATTTTACGTTTAAAAAAAAATAAATAAAATAAAAAGCTTTGAGGAAGGCTCAGATGTATAGTTTAGTCAGGAGGTGGCTGTACATCTTGTTCAAGGCATAGAGAGGTCTGATGCTCCTGCCACTGGAGGGAGACAAGGACCAACAAGAACAAACACAAGTAAATGTCAGATGATGTGCAAATTCATGTGTAAGAGTTGGAAACAAGTCTGGCTGTCGTGATGTGGAAGGTATTACCTTGGATATATCTGTCTTCAGTTGCACCATGTTGAGATGGACAAGAGTGCAAGATAGTGAATGTTGCGCAGGAAGGGAAGATGCATGAGGTGTGTACTGAGCTGCTGTTTTACTCAGGGCACACATGGTTTTGAGGTAGTTATTTTAACAAGAAGGGAAAAAAATACAAACCAAAACCAACTAATCAGGAAATGCAATTGTCTTGAATCAAAACAGTCCTGAAGATGATGATGGAAGCACATCTTAAATAGCTGCTTATAGTCTGTGCTCCCTGGAAAACTGCGATCTATTTATTTTACAAATATTTCTTATTTAATTGTAGTGGAAATCTCTATATTAACTGTTTTGTATTACTGTTACAAAGCTGGTACTATTGCAGTTCAGCTAATAGGCTAATTTCTTTTTACATCTTTTTAATAGAAGATAAAGAAACTACAGGAAAGCCAACAAGACTCCATTAAAGACAAGGCACATGTACAGTCATGAATAGAGAGAGAGATATGTTAACTAGAATGCTAAAATTGAAGGAGCAGAAGTATTTGCAAAGAAGGGAGAATAATCACTTAATGCTATTCTGTGCTCCAAACCAACAAAATTGCAGTATTCCAAAATTTTCCTGCTCAGGAGCCCGGACATTAGACAGTAGCTGGACTGACAGACTGCAGCTGCAATGATTGTTTTCTAAATGTGGGAAAAAATAGTTAAAAGAATAAGGATAGATCAGATGTGTCTTAATGTAGTGATTACTCACACTGTTCTTTCCCACGCTATTAATCTGGATGCTATGTCTCTACTGTGGAAAATGCCATACAGTCAACAATGTCTTTCCAGCTAGCATCTACAGTGCTTGGTCACAGATATCCGTGGTGGATGAATTTCATAGTCTATATTAACAGGTAGGATTGGAAGAAATGGATGCAAATTAAGAATCTTCTATGCAGTTTGCAAAACAACTTTTTCTTCTCATGTGCCAGAACATTACTCCCTGTCTGGAAACTGCCCCCTTGCTTTTTTTCCTCATTTCTTGCTCAGTTCCTTGCTCTTATGGTGGCTTCTTTGGGACAGTGTCCTTAATAAAACCAGACTACTTCTCTTTCTTGTAAAGCTCCTGGTGCCTATATGAACACTTGCCTGTTTTGGTAGAAGTCTCAGTGGTGCTATAGCAATCACATTCACAGGATTTAGCACCTTTCGTTGCAACTTAGCTCTGGTAATACTTATGCTAGTGTTTCACCTGAAGTCAGCAGTTATTTTACTCCCTCATGAATATGTTAATGAATTATTTCACACTTTAAAAAAAGAAAAAATCTTTGCAGTCACAGAGCCAACTTTGCCTCATGGGTGGTATTTAAATAACTTCATGGAAAATGTATAAGTCTAGGTTAAAAAAAAAAGGATAGTGAATAAATTTAGTGTGGCACGAATCTGACATCAGCATTGCAAAAAATATTCAGTGGAATCAAATTATGCTTTTTTGTTATAACACTTCAGAAAATATACTTTCAGATGTTATTTTAATTACTACCATTATTCTACTCTTTCTAAACAAGCTTTCTGCTTGGCAACTTACTACCTGAAATCTGATATTCTAAATGTTTCCTTACTTCCTGATATAAGATGTATCTTTTATGATAACTCTCATATTCTAATTTTCCTCTGTCAATCAAATTGGCATTTCAGCCTATTGTTTTCATTATAACCATGAAGACACAGGCACATAATATTACTAAAATTTTCTTTATGCCTTATCTTTTCACTTAATTTTCTTTGTGTATGGACTTTGCTGTAGTCATTTCCTGTCACCCACTTTATTGTTTACTTATGATATTTGAGTTTTTATTCTAGATAATTCCTGGACATGCTGTCAGACTAATAAGTATTGCGTTGTTCATTTAAATCAGTATCTTATATATAAATTAGAATATATTAGTACTGAATGTATGAAGAGTTACAGGTGTTTTCTATATTTGTAGTTTCTGCTATTTTTGTGAACTATTAGAAACCTCATTAAAAAGCTTGACAATAAGAGCCATACAACCTACTTTCCAGATCAAAGTAGTTCAAAGAAATCTAGATGTGCATATATATTTTAATTAATAATATTTTTTCCAAAGCCCTCTCTCGTCATTAGGCATTTTTTTCAATGGGCATCAGTGAGTTTGAACAAGAGTTTTTATTTTTCAATACTTGTAGCATGCTAGGGTGACTTAGACAAACAAACACTACTACATGATTTGGCTCAGGGGTACTTATTGCAACTGTTATGACCACTGAACTTCAGCATCACATAATCTGTACTATCAGCCCTCTGTGGGAAAGAGCAACAGCTATTTCCATTAATACTAGGGGAACTGACAGCTGGGAAACCTTGTTTCAGTGAAATGCTGTGATTTACCCAGGACTGACTCAGAAGTCCTTAGTAGAACAGGTCTCCCAGGTTCCAGGCTAATGCTCTGACTCATCTTTCTGTTCACCCTCTGCATCCTATCCTCTCCCTATCAGCACTTTGATAGCGTCGTTTAGCTGATCTGTGTTATTGGAGCTGTTGCTGGCTGTGTAGTTGTTCTTTAGCTCCATGAAAATGCAGGATGGGGTAGAGGAGTCTCTTCCCTCATATTCCAGATTACTCATGGCCTCAGTGGGTCTGCAGGTAGCAGAAGGGAAGGTACTGTAATAGAGACAGTTGAAGACAGCTGAAGCCTAAACAGTAATATTCAAGTGTCAGGAGGAAATACTTCTTCATCCTCTAAAAATAAAAATTTGCTTAAAAACAACAGTGAGAACTTTACCTCTTTTTGTGTATGAAATAATAGCTTTTTAGGTTCTAGCTGTAAAGTGGATGAAGTGTATTCAAAACCATCAGTTACTCCTTTCTATGTGTGTACACTCAAGGATGGAAAGGGTTTGGTGCACTTGGGTGCAAAGGCACTCAAGGGTTTCAAAACTTCAGAAAAACAATTTATACTGTTCTTTTCCACTGCAGTAGACTCTGTTTGGGTCTCTAGAAGTCATTACTAGTAAGATTTGTACTTCAGATGCCATAGCTAATGGAACACCAAGGGAAGAGAGTTCAGTATAGCACCAGAGAGTTTGCTGTTGACTTGTGTAAATAAACCCCAGTAAGTTATTTAGAGATGGGACATGAGACCAGGATTGTGACTTAATTGAGGGCTATAACTGGGCCCTCCTGGGAACTAAAAATGTGTTTGTTCTGGTTGTAAATGTAATGTGGTAGATGTTCCTTGGTGAATTGTTTATGGCTTAAGCTCTTCCTAAAGATAGGTTGGAACAGAAATTGGCACTGTGTCTTCCTGATGTGAATCCCTTATGTTTCTTGTGTTATGAATAGGTTTCTGCTGAGCTCTTTGTCTTGGGGTGTCTTCAGTGCTGAAGGAAAGGGTAAAACACTGATGCAAATTACTCTGTGAAATTTCCCTTGTGTTAATATTGGGGGTGAATGCTCTCCTTCTCTTCAAGATGGGCATTGCTTTAAAACATGTTAGCAGGTGCATTTGGGTTAATCCTGATCAGTTGGTGTATTCTAAAGTGTAACAGTCTCCTTTACATCAGATGCCAAGTTGTTGTCTCCCCCCTGGCCACCTGCCTAGTGTAGGCAAGCCTTGAAGGGATATGGACCCGAGCCCACAACCCTTGGCCACCTGTGGAATGAGAGGCCTTTGATTATACTCATAACATTAATTTTAAACAGAGTTTTGCTTCAATGTAGATTCCAGGAACAAAATTATCACGTGGAGGTTAAAGAAGACTTAAATTTCAAGTAAAATAAGAACTTTTAGTCTTAGACTGGAGTATGAATAACTATATTTGGATGCTTGAAAAAAAATCTGTGTACAGGACTTGCTGTTACGTGTGTTTGTCTTGCTTTAGTAACACACCAGTTCTGTTGTGGAGTTGAAATACACCACTGTGAAAGAGTAATGAGAGATCTGTATGTTTTGGATCTTGGTGAGCTCTACCAGGATGCTTATATACAGTCAGATAAGAGCTCAGCTCATCCACAGTCTGAAACAACTGGTTGTGAGTCAGCCCCGGTCAGACATTTACTGTGGTGGCGAGGGGCTGTGGCTTAGGGGACTGGTTTTTGTTGAATAGCTCACGCTATTGTAAGAATGTGCAGAGAGACACTACTTGTGAATAACAACTTCATATTTAACTTCTTTGTTTCTAATCCTTTACTCTTTCTGAACAATGGTTATAATTGGAATACTTCTGTAATGTAGTTTAGCTTTTGTAAACCAACTGGTTGTGGAAAAATGTATCTTAGTGGCTTGAGATGAAATCAGTTGTATGTATGAGACGCTGCTAGATAAACTGGCACAGTCCATCCTAAAAGGATGGCAACTATTTGTATGCTAACAAAAGTCTCAGTTCATTTTGAGAGCTCCACAGTTCAAGAATCAATTGAATTTGCATATCCCAAAAGTTCAGGAATTGATTTCCTAAATGATGATATTCAGGGCATAATGATCATGTCTGCCTGTTATTATATGATCAAATATATTCCATGGAGGGTGAATTATTTAATCTCTGTGGAAACATGGAATTTTCATGATACATTAGGACTGTAATGGGCACTTTTTTTTGCGAAGGAATGAAATTGTTCCATCTTCTAAACATATGATCTGTGATGCCTTGAAGGCTGCTTGGAGAGCTAGATAATTAGCTACCCCACTGCCTAGAGAAATAGCTTGGAGATTTTTAGAAGCCTTATGCAAATGGTTTGGGATATTATGCAAAATTAGTTTCAGTTAGGCTCAAATTTATCTAATTTAATTATTGGGAAAAATAAATCTTTGACTGAGGAAAAGGACGAAACCTGACAGAATAAGATGGGTCAAAAAATACACTGGCATATACACTGCAACAATTAGATGCTGATGGATTTATAGCTGCCATTCACTTTGTAGACATGCACCTCTAAGGCATCAGTAATGACTTTGTTTTATAAGACTCTATCAGAATTAGTACCCTAGACCACAGGTGAAATAATTAACTGAATTAAACCCTGATGTTGAATATGGTTGTATCCTATTTTAGCGTACTGTGAACTCAGCTGGTAAATCTACTGCCTCCCAGGATGTTGAAGTCCCAGCTCATTCTGCACATATTCTTGAAGTTTCAGAGGGTCTCTGGCATGGAGTGGACAATTATCTGAAGGGGAAACTTGACATTTTTACTAGGCCTGGTTGCCTGTGTGCATGATCTGTGGTGGTTGGGTTTATGCCTGTGTGATGTCTCCAGCAGCCTTTCCATCTCTGACTTGGTTATGGGTGCATCAAATTTCTTCTTAATCCAGGGAAGATGGTTGAGAGATTAGAGGAACAGGTGGTGCACAGCTGATTGCTGATGGCTAACTGTTAGCTGCCTCTTCAATATGCAGAGCTCAGGCAGAGAGCAACAAGGAAAAGGAAATATATTGGAAGCAGCTCAGGCCTTGCAGCTTGGCCTGTGGTTTGGTGGCTGAACTGAGACCAGAGAAACTGGGAACTGGCAGTTGTGTTGCCTGAGGTAGGTAGGAAGACTGCCAAAGCAGGACTGTACAAGCAGGGAAGACTGTTGCATGGAGGATAAAATGGGTTGTGCAGCATGTTGAGGTGGTGTGGATGGGTCAGTGACATCTATAAAGGAAGAAAGAAGCGCAGATCACTGTTGGGGTGATGGACAAGGGGGGTTATTGCAGATAGACCTCTTCTGATTCCAGCAGAGCTTGTAAGATTTATACCCACTCTTTGTTAGCTGAATTTCTGCTCTTCAGTGAGCTCTTGTTTTGTTTCAACATGTATGATGGTTTTGTAGAGCTATTTTAACAACTGCAAATATGATGTGACCATGGTAAGAGCAAACTCATTGAGCAGTTGGAATACATGTTTCTGAAAAAGCTTCTTCAGGCAGCACTTACTTCATCTGTTGCTTTTTGAACATATGCTGAAATTTTCATCTAGGATGCTTCCTTGTGAGCTCTTCATTTTGTTCTTGAGTAATATTTTGTGGGCAGCTTCAAGAATATAATTAGGAGTTTGATTAACTGCAGTAAAAGCTTTTCTTAATGGCAAGCAACAATTTTAAGTGACAGTTCTCCCATATACTTCTCAGTAAAGGACCTGTGTTACTTCACAGGATGAATATAGCTTCAAAGAAAGTCAAAAGCAGGTTGAAATTGTTTAGGTAACCATTGCAGATATAGGGACATATATAGCACATTTTTACTATAAGATACTTTGAGAATATAGTATTGAGGATACAGGGACAGTTGGTGATAATTTGTTATGTACCTCTGAACACAGGATTCTGTTGACCTGTAGTCAAATCACTGAAATGCAGACTTCAAATGCTGTCCTAGAAGTCCTCCTTGGACCTTACAGCTTGGGGAAAGGAACTTTAAAAGGTACATTGTGGGGCTGAGAAGTGTGGTGTTTTGTTTTGGACATATCAGTATATGCTCAAACGTTATTCCTAAAGGAATAAGGAACTTAGGTTTATGTACAATTACATATTTACACAAATCTGTATTTTACAGTGTTTACTAGCTTTTTTGCATCTTCAGGGTGTCAGTCATTCCATCTATGTATAGCAGATGCCTGATAAAGGCACTGTTGTTTTCAGTTTTGTGTCACTGGGGAACCTAGGTCAAACTAGTCAGTTGAAGAGCCGGGAAAAAGCAAACACCTGGTTAGAAGCTAAAGGACAGGTTAACAATCTATTATTGTAAAACAAAACAAAAAACCCAATACTGACACAAGAAGTTAGCCATTCTATTTTGGGACAGCAGAGCTGCCTTTTCTGCCCAAACCAGTATTTGGCAGTACAGGAAGATTGCTTATATCTTACCTGTGCATACTGGAATTCTGTACACTTGTGTGGGATCTGTTCTGGAAATAATGCAAAAATAATAAAAAAGAGCCTTAAACTTTTTTGCAGTTAAACTTGTAGTTGGAGGAAGACTTTATTATATTTTGCTGATTACTTTTAAATAGATACCTATTGCTCTTTCTTTACAATGATAAGCTGCTGAAACTTGAGGCTATAGCCTTTCCTTTACTAGAAACTCATCTTTCCATTTTACAGCATTTTGTTAGTACTGTGACGTTCCTCAGGAATGGCTGAAGAATCCTTTCTAGGACCTGCTGCTCTCACCCCATAATGAATGCTGTTCTTGGCCAAAATCTATAGACAATGTTACGCAGAAACCAAAGGTAGGTTAAACAGTGGTGTTATCTTCCATTGATTTTTGCATTTGAACACCAGAGGGGTGTAATTTTTAAGTACAGCTTAGGTTTCAGACATACTGATCTGACCTTATCTCTGTTAGTCAGACTCATTTGCTTCATGTAGCAGTATCTTGATGACAAGAAATCCTGAAGTCCTTGAGTATCCACTATATAACTAGCCACCTTTCACCTCCAATACATGTGAAAATCACTAAAACAGTAGAGAAAGAAACTGCCTTCAAATGCAAGTGTTCATAAACACTGCTTTCCAGTTTTTATTCATGTTTGCAGTGTGGTGTTAAAATGGTGGTGTTAAAACTGGAAACCAAATACAAAACTGAAGTGAAACCCACACTTTTGTGTCTGGTTTTGGCCATTACTGGTAATTCATAAAACTACATTTAATTGTTAAAGGATGAAAAAAAAAATATTTCAGACTAAAGACTTGATATAGCTAATAAACTTAGGCCCGAAGGTGAATCTAGTGCTTAGAAGACCTTAGTTGAAGGAAATGGAGATTTTTTTTTTTCTCACAGTATCATCATTTTCATTATTTAATATCAGTATTTTCATTATTGACTTATCTCCCAGGTTAGAATGATAAATCTTCTTTCAGCAAAGAATGAAAATACTATTCTTGCATGTAGATGTGTGCCAAAATGCTTTGTTAGTTATGGATGGGCCTTAATATGTGCTTAAATACTAAGAGAAATTCTTCAGTATTTGTGATAGCAATAGTGCCAGTAAAAATACAGACATAGAAACACATGCTATTTGGCTCGGAGGCAAGAAGGAGCTAATGTTCTGTAAGGATCCAGAGGGATAATATTTGGGTTTTTTCAAAGCATAGAAAAACACTGGTTAAAGGCAAATGAACTGCTAGATAGCAACAAATAGTCCTTTGTAAGCCAGCACTCTCTTTGCCTCACAAAAAGCAGAGGAAAATCTTCTGTGGATAATTTACCCTGACTTTAATAAATATCAAGTGTTCTCTTTCTTCAAGGCACATATTGACTTGCTAACCTTCTTCTAATCTGTCTTAATCTTTGTCAATATTTACCTCTTCATGCAATAAATATCGAGAAGTCAACAGAACCCGAATTCATCTCTCTCTTTGAACTTGTGCCATTTCTTTGCCTGTTTCAGTGAAATTCATATAGAACTTGAGATGAAGAATTAAACTTGCTATACAATTGTTGTTATGCAGTTCATAGTAATAAACTTGATGAACTGTTTAGACCTCTGGCTGTAATCAGAACTCCCCCACTTCTAAAGAGCTAGAAAATATTAGATATTTTTGACCTTTGATAGGTATTTCTTGTGAGACCGAATGTAGTATTGCTATACCGCTAACCAGTTGAATTCTGTGTTAAATTAAGTGTATTATATGACTTTGAATAAGGTTCCTTAGATGGCTGGTTCACTAGACAGTCATCAAGCATCCTGTGCAAGCATGTACCTCTCTCAAAACTAAATTATTACAAGCATATTTTTAAAAGAAAATGCTGGTATCTGTTCTGATCACTGATCTCCATGATGCTTCCTGCTATACTCATCTGTTTTGCAGCTTCTAAACACAAACTGTAGAAGCTGTCATGGTTTAACCTGGCTGGCAACTAAACACCATGCAGCCGCTTGCTCACTCCCCTTCCCCCCCC